>NW_017259325.1:699992-719079 GCF_001594045.1 Atta colombica
ATTTTGCAGCTTGAAATTTCTTGTTTTTCGGATAGATACTTCAAAAATTAGCCTGATATTTTATGAAGGTATACATCAGATCTCAAAATTTTTTACAAAAATTCATTCTTTCGAAAACTGTAAATCGCATTTGTACGCAATTTTTAATTCACGCTGTAAAATTTCGTAAATTTTGTAAAAAATTTTGAGATTGGTGCATCTTTATTTATGTTTGTGTACTTCATAAAATATACTGCATAAAATATTAGTAAGAATATTTTCTAAAGTTATAATAAATTAATAAATAAATTAATAAATAATAACAATAAATAATAATTATAACACTTTATTTTTATTTTATTCAAATGAATAAAATGTTTTAATTGTCATTAAGAGCTGTAAATGTATATTAATTAATTTTCTTAACTAATATTATACAATTAATTTTTTTAAATCAATTATTTGATTTGAGCTTGATCTTTTAATATTTAAATTTAATTAATTTTGGCTACTGCTGATGCAAAAATATGTGTTTTTTATTAAGTCGATGCGACGGAATCAATGACTGGGCACCTATTATGTGGAAACAATCGGAATGGATTCCGATTCCGGATTCGGAATTATTCCGTTTTCGAAAACATAATAGAAATCTAGAGAATAACTTCGATTCCGTGATAGGTGCCTCTGAACTTTTTCATAAGTAATGTTTATTTCTTATTCTGATTTCTTATTTTGTCTCCAATTTTTTCGAGACGAGACAAAAAAAAACAAATGATAATCTCGGAAATGTTACTTTTAATGACACGAAAAGTTCTGAGACGATATTCCGAGATTCTCGTATCGAAATGCAATATTTACTACTGACTAATCTTCGAGACAAGCTTATAAGTTCGCTTGTGATTGATTTGATCAGTGACTACTGAGAATATACTGATTGAAACAATCTTTGTAAGAATATAGTAGAATTTATTTTTTTAAGCTTTTGCTATTATTATTTTAACAATCTAAATATTAATCGGAAAAAATTAAAAAACAATCTAATTAAAATCTTTTATGAAAAAGATAAATAATTTGATATATTAAATTTAAAAGACATTTTCATTGTAAAATATGACTAATATTTATAATATGACTAATATTTATATAATTATATAAATTATATAATAATTTATATAATTATTTAATTATGTTATATACAATATATAATGTATGTAATGTAACGAAATTAATTTTAATTCTTCGTTGTCACATCTTTACAAAGTTTCAGAGTTATCATATTGAATCAAATTAGCCAATTGGTGCAAATTGATGCTGTCATTCTAAAACTATTCATTTAATTTTTTTACGCGTACATCTTCAAGATTTTTTAAACTTTAGTCTTAAAATGTACGCGTAAAAAAAGTGAACTATAATATATAAAAATTATACGTCATTTGTAATCTTTTTAATTAAAATTTTAGAATACTTCTAAAATTTATCCAAATAAAAATAAAAGTGTGCGCGTTTCCGAAACATTTTTTTTCGATAGATGAAGAAAGTATTATTTTCTCTTTAAATAATTTAATTTAATTTAATTTAATTTAATTTAGTTTAGTTTATTGCAAAGCTTTATGAAAAAGACTACATGTTAACAGAGTAATAGACATAATATGATACAATAGAGTATAGTTAACATGCAATAACATAAATGCAATAGACAATAGTAGCTTGCAAATGATTAGGCGTCAGCAAAATTGCTGTTACAAAGTTACCAATAAATAAACCGAAATAAGATAACAATGAAATAAGAGATAAATCAGTAGCTGCAATCATACATACACACATACATACGCGCATACACTCGCAAACACACTAATTTCATCAGTCTCGTTTAAATACTGTGAGTGACGCGACTCAGCGGAACGAAAAGAGGATAGAGAGGCATTTTTATGAATCAGGAAGGGAATTAAAATATTTGACAGAGGTGTAGAAGAAAGCAGCACGGAACTTAGTGAAACGATATATGGGAAAGGATAAGTAATCTTGGTATCTTGGTGACAAGAGGGTTAAAAGAGTAATAATGTTTAGAGTTCAACTGAAGAAGATGTTGCAGATATAGAGAAATATTGGAGTGAAGGAAAGAAAAGACAGCATGACAATGAAAATATAAGACAGATGGAGAATAAAACGTTGCTAAATCTTAAGCCAGCCAGATCTCTGATAATACTGAGACATATGGCTATATTTACGGATGCAATAGAAGAATTTTGGAGACGCTGTACGAGATTTAGCAGATGTTGGTTAAGAGCCGAAACGTAGACGATGTCAGCGTAATCAAATAAAAAAATAACAAGCAATTGAAAAGTGAGGAGTTTTTTAGAGCAGGAAAGGATATAACGAAGGAGACGTAAGGGGAAAGAAGACGTAAAGTATAAGCAATCCGACACTTGACGATCACGTATAACTCGAATGATTATGAAGAATCAACGTGGACACCAAGAATCTTAATAGAGGAGGAGCGAGGAATTGGAATAGAATTAAGAGAAATGTCGAAGGACTAAATACCGGATAACAATGTTGAAGAAGCAACGATCAGGAAGGATGTTTTAGAAGGATTTAGATACAGAGCATTATCAGTGGACCATTCAATAGATTTTACATCTGTATTCAAAGTAGAACAGATTGTTAAAGCATCGAATGGATGAAAGGATTTGAGAAAAATTACGTCATTTGCATAAAGAGCATTTGCTCGGAGGATAAAGAAATATTAGACAAATCAGAGACAAAAATATTAAAAAGTAAAAGTTCGAGAATGAATTCTTGGGGAATTCAGAACATTCAGAGAGAACGGCACGAGAAGAAAAAAGGAAAAGGATTATACAAGATGTCTCATTTTAATCAATCACTTCAAATATTTCTTGAACAGTGCATTTTAAGGAAAAATGTTTCAGACAAAAGTTTTGAGACTTTAAAGGGGACATGAAATGTGCCATTAGTTTGATTTTGGGTGGCATCATCAAGGTCAAGATAAGATTACTTTGAATTTTTTTAACGAAACTCTTTATTTTTCGTTACATATTCTTGTAGCTATCTCGAAAGCTTTCCAAAACACTAATTAAGTTTATTTTCATTAAGTACTTTTCGAGTTATAAGGCTTGTAAGTTGCAACATCTCAGGCATTAGCAGGCATTACGCAAGGTAAGGCTCGATCGACGGTTAAAAACCTCTTAAATGTTATTCAAGAGTATGTTCTGAATAACATTTGTCAAGTTCAAAGTTATTGGAGGTTGTACCTCTTATTTTTATTTTTATGTAAAAGTTTTTTGCAAAAATAAAAATAAGAGGAACAATCTGCAATGATCTTGATCTTGACAAATGTTATTTGAAAGTTCTCGAGGTAAGCTACATAAGAATACGTAATACAAAATGGGGGATTCCGTTTAAAAAATTCAAAGTGACCTTGCTCTGATGACGCCACTCAAACTATCTTATGCCCTCCTCAAAGTCCCAAAACTTTTGTCTGAAACATTTTTCCTTAAAATGCACTGTTCAAGAAATATTTGATCGTTTAAAATGGGACACTCTGTATATGACAACTTGCTGCGTGCGATTTGTAAGGAAAGACGAAAGACGAAAGGAAAACGAATAAATTAGCAAGAGGGCAGAATGAGAAAGACCGCATAACTTGAGTTCGGCTAAAAGTAGGTCATGATTGACTGTATCGAAAGTCTTTGTGAAGTCCAGCGCAACGATGGAAGTAAGGCGACTATTGTCGAAATTACGAAGCACAATGTTAGAGATGTGAAGCAATTCCATCGTGCTGTGAGATCGACAAAAACCAGACTGACAGGAGGAAAGGATATTAAAATACCTGTTATACATGTACTGACGCATTTTTAATATTAATCAACAGAAAAAGAAATTATTACTGATAACAATATACAATTTTATATGTGAATTTCGAATAAATAATGAAATTAATAATAATTCAGATAAGACAGTTGTGGCTGTCTTTTCAAACAAACTTTCACTCCATTATAATTGACAGAACAGTTACGAAGGTTATATATATTTAATTTAAAATGGACTACTTAACTCACGGTCCAAAATATTAATCCTTATTTATTATATATTAAGGTATGGCATACTTACAACGTGTGAAATCCACGTAGCATTTATAGAAACCGGGGAGGAGAAAAAAGTTGATATTCATTCTTTCCCCTATCTAACGTTTGTCACTTTATATAAAGAAGCGATACTGATCATGTTTTTTCAAAAAGTCACAATTTTCAAGATTCAAAACTTCTCGAGATAAATATATTTATATGGAATCTATTGACATATTTGTTTATTGAAATATACATATTCATTCCTTTAATTCTTTTATTTTTATCCCTATTTTAAATATGATTAGTAATTTTTTAAAATAAAAGTGTCTTTTGTGATTTTTTTTGAAAAATTCTCTTTTAATTTGTTGTTAAATTTTTTTTTGCAATTTACAATTTTCGGCAACTCTACTTATACTCTTTACGAGGCTCTTCTTTATGTATTCTTCCAGAATAAAGATTTTACACAGTTACTTTAATCGGTATATTTTACTGAAAATTAAAAGTATGAACACTTGAATATCAACTAAATCCTTGTATAGTAACGATGGAAATGAAAACACGTGTAGTAAGTGAGAGTTTAACAAGGAAGTAATTTATGATGAAACCATTAAGAGACTGCAAAATATCAAAAGATCATCAAAAACGTTATTATTGCCCTAGTCTCAGGTAATATAATTAATTAGTATTAATTTTGTGATTTTATCATAATTTGTATAAATTAGATTGTTATATTATATTATATATTTTTAAAGCAATCTGTATCCAATTTATTTGTATGTAATTACTTTCTTATTATTGAAATACTTAAAAAGAAATACTTAAAAGTAATTTAAATACTCTCAAAACTTAAATGTTTCTTCTTTTTTAGCACATTCAATGCCACTTACATCTCAAATATTTGATCTAAATATGGTGCTCACAATTATCATTCACTTCCTGTGACTCTATACAAAAGTCAGGGTGGGACGTCGAGGCGAAACGAGGGGATACTTCGATTTTCTAAGCGCTTATTTGGCAGTTAATCAAAACCATTGTCATCCCAAAATCTACAAAGCGATGATTAACCAGGCGAAGACTTTAATTCTGATATTTTATTTAAATCATTTAGATGAATTCGAAGAATATATATTACGAAACTTTTTAGGTACAAAATATTAATTTTGATTCCCAAACCCCAAACTCATATCGACAAGATGTTATCGATAGATGCTATCGAATTTATTCATATTAAAAAAAATTCATTTCTTCAGCTATGATAAATAATTACCAATGAACATAGAAGTAGAAAGTGGTGAAACAGCATGCAAATTGGTACGTAAATGGGGATACTTATATAAGGATATATCGCAGAATTAAGCCAAGATAGTGTTTGCGGAAGGCAATTTCTGGGGAAGAAACTGTGAACGCTATTTCTTCGAGTATCGATCCTAGCATTTACAATGGCTTCGTGCATTTATGCCGGGCTTCGAAGTCATATATACATACCTTATGACGATTTCCCGGTGCTTCAACGAACTCTCGTCGATCCAAATGTCTACGCCTTTATAATGGAGCCTAAAAAGATGAAGCTGATATTGTGTCCTAAGATAAGCTTTTTACGTGCAAAAATTTAAAAAGAAATAAGCCATCTTCGAGCCTTATCCTTAAAATTGTTGTTGTCTCAAAAAGGACGGATCTGAGAGGAATTCGAGAACTTTGCAACGCAATGTGCTGTGGATTGCAGATGAAGTACAAACCGACTTAGCGAGAACAGGGAAGAGGATCGCAATGGATTATGAAAATGTAAAGCCGAATATCTGATATTCGATAAAGCATCAGAGGATTTTATCCTGTTTCCGGGATATTAGCGAATGATCCCATGCACAATCAAGCCTGAAGAGCATTTCTTATACTTATAGTGATTCTACTTATAGTGATAATTCTTTGGAATGCAAGATTGCTTTCGAAGCGCTTTTCGTCCTAGAGGAAGAGAAACTTGCTGAAAATGCCGAAAAAGTCACTTATTCAGAGATGAGCTTAACAAGTCGAAGAAGATAATTACTTTAGTGAGAGGAAAGGGCCTGTTGAACATCATCGTTATCAATGAAAAGATCGATGCATGGGATATTTGCGTGAAGCTGAAGGAAAACGGGCTCTTTGCGAAACTTACGCGGACACATTCGTTTAGTATCACGGTTAATTATCACGGAGGAACAAATATGCGAGATATCATTTCTAAGATTCTCACGTATACGTAACGAATCCTTTAATATTTATAATAGCAAGATTATATCTTTCTAATAAAAATGCGAATGATAATTAAGTAATAAAAACAATTTGTTGATACTCTATATTTATATCATTTTCATAATTTATCTAATATACTAATATATTCTGTATAATTTTAAAGTCAATGTCTATTGTGACTTTTATCTCGACCTTCACTACAAAGATAATCTACATCATTAATCCATATCAAAATAATATCGTACAAAACAATATCAATCATTCTCTTGATGAAAAAATTTCGCTGAAATTATTCCACGTTTTGGAACATTTTACTGAAATTTCACTGAAAGTGAATTTTTCACCTATACAACATACCGAAAAATCGCTGAAATTGAACTGAAATTTCTCGGAAATTTTTATTGAAATTTCTGTGAAATTTTGCTGAAAATGAATTTTTTAGCTAAAAATTTGGAATTCAACTAAGAAGATGGAATTTTTCTGAAATATTGAAATTTCGGACTAAAATGTCCCAAAACGTGGATTAATTTCAGCGAAATTTTTCCATTAGGGTTAACACATTAATTTTACCAAATGACATACTGCAAGAAGTTGAATCAGTCATTGAATGCATTGAATATATATATAAAAAAATTATGGATATTTTTTCCAAAACAACAGGACACTGCTGGACTTTTGCGCACAAATAAAAATTTCAGAAACGAAATCACATTTGCCTACAGATTGATTGTTAATACATAGGCTGCGTTCAACAGAGAAAACTAATTAGTTAGCGCTTAATTCTTTAATACGATTGATTCCTACAGTTAGATTTAGAACAAAGAACTGAAGGCAAGAACCAATCATATTAAAGAATCACTAAGCATTAATTGATTAATTTTTTCTGTTGCTATAGACAAACGTGACTTCGTTTTTGAAATTTTTATTCGTGCGCAAAAGTGCACATAAACAATCGAGCTATAGACAATACATGTAGGCTGCCGATCTGTAAGCAAATGAGATATAGGCAAACGGGATTCTCTCACATAATATATATTGCTTACTTGGTATTGAGAAACGCCATTCCAGCACTGTATGCTGTCGTATAGAGAGGACCAGAACTGTTCCACAGCATTTCTCGAATGTTTCTCAACTTTGTAATTTCAGATAGTTTCATACTGAATTTGTTTCGTTCTGATATACTGTGCGGAGGATCGATGATATAGATTATCCCACCCATTCCCACATGATCTTGAAGATTTTGTCCTACACCAGGTGCATGATGCACCACAGATATGTTCATCTTCTCGAGATGATGCCTCGGCCCAATTCCCGACAACATCAATAATTGTGGCGACTGTATCGCCCCTGCAGAGAGAATCACTTCGCGTTTTGCTCCAACTATGAAACGTCTTTTACCCTTGCGGAACAGCACCCCTTGCGCCACTTTCGATTTATCATCTGCAAACAAGTTGCTTCTTTTATTCGTTTATTTCTTTATATAAATGATGCCTGCGATATCATCAAAACCGCAACTTGATTTCGCTGTATAATTATCTCATAAATAATGTCTAATGACCTGACCGGAAATCAATACTTATATTTCCATTAATATATTACGTACAACATTGATAAAATGAATGAATATCACTTCCACGAAGAGAACGATCTACACACTTTATGATTAGATTGGAGGACTCGAGCACGTTATTTAGTTCCGCATGCATTATATTGTCATTATCCTTAGGCTGCTCAAGAATATGACAATAATGCGTGCGGAATTAAATAACGCGCTCAAGTCCTTCAATCTAATCATAAAATGTGTAGATCGTGTTTGTTTTCTCCGTGAATGCGGATATATTACATTAATTTGATATTGATAACTTATCAAAAGAGAATATTTAAAGAAGAACAATTAGATTTCCTGAACCTTTTCTCACTAGTATTTTTTCCACAAACGATTCCAAGCTGACATATAGATTTTTCCTCTTTGAAGCGGGACGGAGATAAGCTTTAGCAGTGCTGCATCTTAATCCATCCCTCAAAGTACCAAAAGAATGCGTAAAACCCGTCTGATTTGCGCCATTCACATCGTGTACTTTGTATCCCAACTCTTCGCCGGAGTGAACAATATAATCGGCTATCGGTGGATTATACTTAAAATATTCTACTGTCAAGTATCCATTTTTTTTATGATAAGGCGAGTCGGCAAGTTCCTTGACCCTGGCATCTTCTGATCTCTTGAAATACGGCAGAACGCTCTCGTAATCCCATCCCACGTTACCAAGAGCCGCCCAAGAATCATAGTCCCTTTTGTTACCGCGAATGTAAAGCATCGCATTTAATACACTGCTACCACCTAACACCTTGAAAATGTGAATTATATCGAAAAATAGTCCTTGATATTTTTTTAGTTAAAATGAAGATTTTTTTGTTAAAAATGAAAATTTTTAGTTA
The DNA here is from genome assembly GCF_001594045.1 of Atta colombica. Classification (NCBI taxonomy): domain Eukaryota; kingdom Metazoa; phylum Arthropoda; class Insecta; order Hymenoptera; family Formicidae; genus Atta; species Atta colombica. Next base: position 708,722 of record NW_017259325.1, read on the forward strand.
AAATTTCAATAATACATGATGCAGGATGACTATTAAGATTGAAAGTGAACTACTATATTTTTCCTTCTGCATTTCATTCGTTTTTCTGGTTAGAATTGAATATTTGAGACTCGTCAATTTCATTTGAATAATTGTATAAGCTTTTAAGTGTTATCATAAATAATAACTATCGAAGGAAAGATGTTTCTTATTGAGTGCTTCTATAGTAGAAACAAAAACTATACAGGAGCATATTGTAGATTTCATAATAAATATAGATTAAAAAAAGTTTCAAGCGAAGATTTACAAAGAAAATCTTACGAGTGTCAAATCTAATTTTATGAAATTTTGTATTGATTTTAATGAAAGTAGAATAGGTTACGTAAATAGATAAATTTAGAAAATATTAATTAGTAAAAAAAATGGTTTTAAGGGGGAAATCTCATTATAAGTAAAGTGGTTTTTAGTTTTTTTGTTGTATGTCTCAAAAACTATTTAAGATATCAAAAAATGTTTTTTATATAAAAATTTTATTATAAAAATGCCTCTATTTATCACATTAATAATATTTCTACAAAGTAATTTTTTTTTAAAAGTTTTTGAACACTTCTTTCGAGATTTCATGCTCATAAATTCGCTTGTATAATGACTTTAAATGAAATTGATATTTCAAACTTTGTAATCCTGATCTGAAAAACGATCGTCGAATCGGAAGAAGAAAATTAACGGTTCATTTTCAATACAATTTTAATAGTTGCCCAATATAACATTAATGTTCAAATTTGAAAAACCATAAACATATTATTTCAAAAAAAGAATAATAAAAGTTCTGAAGAATATGAATAATAAAAGTATAAATGCCAATCAGAATCAACTAGATTTTCGAATTCAAATTCTTTATTAAATAACAAATTAATTAAATTATTAATTTAATCATTTTAGAAACAGTTTTGCGCGGAGCAAAATATTGTATGATTAAATTTTATTCTATTTATCTAGTTATATATTCTTTTGATTCTTTTTCACATAAAGTGATTTTTTTGTTAGTTATATCATCAATAATAGGCCATTGTAAAAAGTTATTTCTTTGTTAAATTATCGATTCGACTATCTTCTGACATTCAAAAGTTTACGATTCAACGTTTTCTCGAGTGTAGAATAAATTAATTCTTAATCATCGTTCTTTGTACATGCACATTGTTATCTATAAAATAATTAAGATATTTAAAATACCTTGCCACGTGGCCATCTACATTGATGATTATGCATCGCCAAGCAATAATTGGACGACGATTCCGTTTTAAAATCCCAATCCAGATATGTACGCTGCAGTGTGAGATATGACCATGGTACATCGGACAAAGGAACTTCATCGACGCCAGCTTCGAGTAGAAGGACGGTACAATTTTCATCCTCTGACAATCGGCTGGCTAACACAGCTCCTGCTGATCCTCCGCCAATTATCACGTAATCATACTGAGCCAACAGTTTTTCCATTAATAATGTTTGTAGACGATTCTCCTTGTCCATGATATCTGGACGCATGTTAATAATGAGATATCCCAATATCATGAAGAGCAACTTCGAAATTAAGGACATGATCATCATATACATGTACTACTGCAATCAGATGGTGCTGAATTTGTCGTTCTATATAATATAATTATCCTGTTGTTGAAGAGAGAATGTTAATTATTTTTACTAAGTTCTAGTAATATCATTGCTAAAAATTTACACACACACACACACACACACACACACACACACACACACACACACACACACACACACAAAATACATGAAAGGAAAAAAAGGAGAAAAAAAATACTGCATGCGGATACATCATATAATATACAATATGTATTTACAGATATTTATATACGGTACAGATTTTTTCTTGAAACAGATGTTCTACGATTATTATGCTCACAACCATTATTATAATATCTGTATAACATATTCTAGCATTTTGCTATTAATGATTACGATTTTAATATATTTTATCATTATCTGCCGTTCTCTCTATTGTACTTCGCTTGTCCTAGATAACTATTTTGATATTTTTTGCAGTTATTTTTTAAAATTTGTTTTCGCCAATATAGAATTTTTATAGTATTAATATATTTATTTTGTATATTTTTTTTATTAATATTATAGAACTTACAAAAGTTCTTTTGTAGTATTAATTAGAATAAATTAATAACACAAACATGATTAAATTAGATAAATTTTGTTTTGTACTTTTTACATTTTTATATATTTTTATTTCTAAATAGCGTGTAGTATTTAATTATTGAAAAGCCGACGAATTATGTGCTATTTATCGATAACTAAACAAAGAATTAAAAATTGCTTGCCGATAAAAGATTTTATTTACCTTAGCAGTATTTCATATAGAAATTTACTGTAGTCGTTCTAATCCTTTTTTTACAGAAAATATTAAAATAGATTTTTTACAATTGGCATGTTGTATGTTGTTATTATCGTTGCTATACTATATGTATATTACATAGTAATATAACACTTTGAAAAGCGTAAAAAATTTGCAAAGGTACGTAGATAGAGATACGTTCACGATCATACTATATCGTACACGATCGTACTATAAGTAATCCACGTATGATTGTAGACTAATTTTATTACTTGCGTCTAAAAGAAAGCAATACCTTTTGTACATATTGAGTTGTTCTACTTTTGTTATCGTATGCATTTAATTAGTTGAATCGTAATTATGAAAAGATCAATTAGTAGATAATTATGAAAAAATTCTAAGTGACGCGTGTACTTATTTCTCTTTTATGGACACGTTACATTCATAGTCACGAATGTCTTCAATAAGGTCTCGCGATTTTTAAATGTTCTAGTACGTTTCACATGGAAAATGGATTGTTGTAGATTAAATATTAATATGAAATAAATATAGATCGTATTAAATACATGCATTGAGAATATGAATGAGATTTACAATTAGTGAAACTTTGTAATCGATGCAATATCAAATAATTGTACATATTCAACTTTGTTATGAAATTTGTTCTTATTATGGCAAATTTCACAAGATTGCATATGTTATTTAAAATTATAAATGTAATATAATTTACAGAAATTAATTAATTTAATTTATAATAATCTGCCTGTTTATATTATATTTGTTTATTACCTATTTATATATTTGTGATATACAATTGGCAATTAAATTATCTGAGAGATTCCTGAATATGCTTGATTCATTTAAAAATTTATAATTGTTACTTAAAAAATGTTACGTCACGGATCTTTTAAATGTTTTTAATCGTAGTGGATTTTGGACTCGTTGCCGAAGGAAATTAATTTTCTATAATGAAAAATAACAATAAATAACGGTTTAACAACTTAGAAAAATATTCAATCTTGAGATTGTGAATATTCAATCTTGATCTCTTTATTTTATTGATTTACAAGAAAGGAAATTGAATTTACAATTAATGAAATTAATTGATATTCAGTTTAGAATTTAATTTTTCTTCACATACATTCTTCACATTCATCTACGAGAAAAAAATTCTGATATCAGAATAATGATTTAATATTTTTGTCATCAGCAACAGTTGTTCATCCTTTCGGGAGCGATAGTTTAATCTTTCCACAAAAAAGTTTGATTACTACTTATAAAAATTTATAAAAAAGAATATTTAAAATAAGATAGAATATTTAAAATAAAAGATAGAGAAAAACTTGACAAAAATATTAAATAAATTATCTTTAAGGTAATTGTTCACTACCAATTACTTTTTGATTAATGATAGTTAATACAGCGATAATTACAGTAATATTGTAATTGTGATCATTTACACATTAAACTCGCACTGCTCAGTTCAACGAATTTAAATCTTGATACATATTATTGTGAATGTGCAGTTCTGCTGATTTGAAATCCGACGAAAACAATGATAGTTGCTTCTCTCACTTATTTAAAACGTGAAAAATACGAATTTTCCTCGTAAAATTTTCCATTATTTTAGTAAAAGGGATTATTTTTAGAAGTGGAAAATTTTATCGACGCACGGAATAATTAAGGTAAGAAATAATCAACAATTATTTGAATGGAGTTCAAATATTTATTTTTCATATCGAGCATCGATCATTTACTAATTGTAAGATTAAAATTCAATTTCGACAACAGTAAAACCGTTATATAATATAACATTATATAATATAACATTATTATAAATCTGTTTTCTGTTGCTGTTAGTGTACTTTTGGAATTGAAAATAAGATAGGTATATATTTAATATTTGTCGAAAACAAAAAAGAGAATCTAAGAAAATAGACTATATGTAAAATGATGTTTACACATCATTTTACGCCATGGTATCAAACTTTAATATTCCGTTATTTGCAAGCGCTCTCTAAAAACATATAGATACATACACGTAAATATTTATACGAAAAATTACATGTACATTCAGATATTCTTATATCAATATGGCTTATACAAAATATAGTAAAATAGTAGAGTTCAGAGTTTCCAGTTTTTTCTGAAAGTCTTTTCATGTTAACAACACTAGTGCTCTCGTATTATCATATTAGGTCTATTTTTTATTGCTGCACTTTCTCAATTAGTATACATAAATATATGTTTGTTTCAACTTATTTCACCGATTCAGAATACAATAAAAAACAGATATATATGTTGTCATCACGAAGATAAGCGCGCGGATTCGTCTTATCATCTGCTAGTTACCTTTTCTTCGTATCTGTTCTTCCACTTTAACCAATATTTCTTAATCATATCTGCTCCTTTCTCACCTATATAGAGATGTGAAATTATCAGTCAGATTCAATCTAACAATTATTTACGGTAAAATTACAGTAAGATTAATAATTTATTGATAATTTGTTGTTTTTGACAGTTTTATGCCATATTTATATTTTAAATAGGCTATATTTATATTTTCAGCGTTTATGATATTGTATAAGATAAAATAACATTATTTATATTAGATCTGTCAGAGTTTGCACTCTTTGCATTTAGAATTTTCTCTCTTTCTAACGCTTGAATATATTTATTTTGTATTCAGTATAAACATTTTTAGAAGAAGATTACAACATGCGAATATAACATGAATAAACCTGTTCTCATCAAATGTATTTTCATAAATTGATAAAATTATTCTGAAAATAAATATCTTGCTGATATTTATTTATATATTATATTATATTTTTATATTTATGACTTGTTGATTTATTGTTCTGTGAATCGATTTTAAATTTAATTTTAACTTTTTGTTAATTAATTAAAAATTATTCTTTTTGCTTAGATTAAATATTCTGGTGCAATTATGTAACTTATGTAATATAGGATGCAAATACAATAAAAGTTTATTTTCTGTATATATAACTATAATTTAAAATATTTTCATTTTTGTGTCTTATATTAAAAATTTTCAATTATATGTACCATAATACTGCTATAATCCAGTTGTGTAAGCTTGTAAAGTATGACGGAAATATGAAAAATAGATGGCATCTGCCACACCTTTTACATTATAAAAAAATCTAATTAAATTTTTTTTATATTTCCTTAGTTATTACATACACACACACAGCCCAGCTTTCTAATTAATATATGTTATGTGTATATAATATACAGAGTGGAGCAGTAACTCTGTCTACTTAAAATATTTCTGCTATTTTTAGAGATATTAAATTTTAGAGAGATTTAAATTTTTAGAGATATTAATAATATATTTATTGAAAAGTTGTATAGCATCAAGAGAGTACGATACTACTAATAGTTTTTCTATGGTACTTATATTGCTTATTTAAAAAATTATCCTTTTTCCATACATATTTTTTTTAAAGCTACTATGTGTTTTCTTTCCACCAGTTGATTCATCTTATTATTCTGTTCATAAAAGTATTAAGGTACGATTATAAAAGAATTAATAGCTTACAAGTTATTTAAAATTTTATGTCAATATATGCCAGCATAAAATATAAAATATCTCGTAAACTATGGTTTTTTTATATCACTGCCTTAATACTTTTATGTACAGAATAATTAGAAGAATCTTATTGTGTAAAAAAATCGTACAATTCCATTTAAAAAAGTGGAGATGACTTTGAAATGACTTCTCCGAAGCACCTCCATCTATAGAAAAACTATTATATAGTATTATACCTGTACCTCTCTTGATACTAAGCAACTTCAATAATTATTTCATATCTCTAAAAATAGCATAAATATTTTAAATGAACAGAGTTACTGTCCCATTCTGTGGGACACACGCACATACACAATATCAATAAAAAGAACGCAGTAATATCGTTACGCTTGGCTTAGCGCCAACACACTACTGTGTTTCCTGATGCATGCACAATATTAAAATATTTTATAGAAAATATATGTTAGATAAAATGTTTTACTCAATACTCTTTCTGAGCTGCATATCAAATTTTTTATATTTAAAAAATTTTTTTTAAATTATCATTTAATCAGCTCTCCAAAATTATCAGATAATTTACCATAATTTACCAAGTAAGTTACCGTCAAATTAAATAATATATAATATATGTATAGGTATGAAATATATATAATATATATAGGATGAATCAGAGTCGTTGAACCAAGTTTTTATCCTATGAGAAAATTGTCGACTTACCTAATTGAATTATAACGTGCAGTCAATTATTTTCTCATAGGGTAAAAAGCTGGTTCAATGACTCTGATTCACTCTATATAACAATAATAATAGTATATAACAATAATAAATATTAAAAAATAATAATTAATAATGTATCTCTCTATCTCTTACCTATCATGATTGCTGGTCCATTCGTGTTTCCGCTCACAAGATTGGGCATGATCGACGCATCGATCACGCGCAGCCCAGTCACGCCGTAGACTCTGAGTTGCGGATCGACGACAGCCTCGGGATCCCAGTAAGGTCCCATTTTGCATGTGCCTACTGGGTGATAAATCGTGGCACTATAGTATCTGATCATGCATTCCCAATAAGAATCAGTATACATGGGTATATGTTTGCATCCTGGAAACTGATGCGAGTTGAGCTCACTTCCGAATCGCTTGAAGGCATCAGTCCTGCTCAAAGCTACACTGATTTTCACTCCTTCAATCAAAGTGGCGATATCTTCCGTTTCCTTGAAATAATTTGGATAAATAAGAGGATAATCGAATGGATTTTTACTGCGCAATTTGATTACACCGCGACTCTTTGGTCGTAACAACATAGGAATCACGCTCCACGTATCCTTGTCGTTGATCGGTCCGAAAACAGCGTCGTAGAATTTTTTCGTTAATCCATGCACTTTTCTTAGTTGTCTGCCACCATCCGAATTTGTCGAGCCAGAAATGAAATGCAGCTCAATGTCGGGAAAATCCAGCGAAGCATTTGCGTATTTGGTGTTGATGAAGGCGATACCCTCGACGCCTCCGAGCACTGTCAGAGGTCCGTTGCCCAGCGCAGCGTATTGCATCACCGTTTGCACGCTTTGCAGTCGTTTTTCCATCATAGAAATCTTTTGATTAACCATGAATGTGAGTCCACCCAAGCCAATATGATCCTGCAAATTGCTGCCTACCTGGCGACGCGGAAACAAATTGTATGAATAAATGAAATGGAGATTGCTTGAAAATTTGACTGATTTGATTTTATCTTATATATGATTTTGAAAGTTTTTGACTTTATTTAATAAAGTGTAACGATAGAGATCCGAAAGAAAGAGAGAGAAAGAAACTAAAAAATTTTGCACCAAAAAATTTTTGCACTAACCTTGCTATCTTGAATCACTGGAATACCGAGCTCTCGCAAATGGTCCTTTGGCCCGATTCCTGATAACATTAGTAACTGCGGCGAATTTATCGACCCGCCGGATACAATCACTTCATTCTTTGCGCGCACGCGAAAGACTTTGTTGTCCCTGACGAATTCTACTCCGTAAATGTGCTTTGTTTTAGGATGTATCAATACTTTGGTTGCATGCGCGTGCATCGCCACATGTAGATTCTTCCTAAATCTGGCCGGCCTGAGAAAAGCCTTTGCACTAGAGCAACGACTGCCGCGCCTAATAGTACCCTGGGCGATCATGAAGCCGGTTTGAAACTCGCCATTGATATCACGATTTTCATATCCCATCTCTTGACCAGCCTGAACAAAGACTGCCGCTAAAGGTGTGTGCCACGGTGCTTCCTGCACCGTCAAGAATCCGCCTTTCGCGTGATATGGCGTATGAATTAAGTAAGGATTTTGATTATCTTCGGATTTCTTAAAATAATGCAGGATATCATGCGAACCCCAGCCAGGATTACCTTGCTGCTCCCAAATGTCGTAATCTCGCTTATTACCTCTTAAATAGAGCATATAGTTGAGAACACTGCTTCCACCTAAAACTTTACCTCTAGGCCAATTGCAACGGCTGTTCTCCATCGCTACAAAAATTTAATAATAAGTAAAGAAGAAACTTTGACTACAGAAAGAAACAAAAAGATACTGTTTTAATGATTTAAAGATAAAGAAAGAAAGACTGACGGAGGAACAACAGAAAAATCATATACCTAGACAGGCATCATCCTGTGCCTCAGTTTTGTATTGCCAATCCAGCTGACTCAGTTGAAGATATCCGGCCAAAAGAGGTACGTCTGAGACCTCAGGTTCGTCACCGCCTGCTTCCAGCAACAATACGTTCCAATCCTCAATTTCGGATAGACGGCTGGCAACTACGGCTCCTGATGCAAAAAGAAGAAGAAGGATAGAGGAAGGAGATGTTTGTATTTATATTACGTATTGTATTCGTACAAAATAACGAGAATTTCGGACACATACCTGCACTACCACCGCCTATCACTATAAAATGATACGAAGGTAATAACATCTCTGATGGTACGTCGATTGGTGGTGCTTCATTATCTAGAGCTTCATATTGAAAATAAGCAAGCGCCGCAGCAAGAATCGGAAAGAGCAATGAAAATCCGCTAGTTGATGCTGAAGTTAAGCTTTCTGTCACAAAGCTTTCGATGCCCATTTTATTTTCTCACGATGTTTCTTATTAAAGAACTAAAATTTATTAAATAACATACATGCACAATTAATAAATGTATTAATATTTCGTTCCATTTATTTATTGCTTATGCTCCATTTATTTTCTTATTATATCATTGAACAAAGAAACACGATAATGTCTCATGACAAGTGTATGTGTAGCGCGAAATTGTATCTATACGCGAAGGACAAATATATCACTCGGTAATTTCTTTCCTTTTTCACAAAAATAAAAAAGGTAATGATTGCGACATATTCTTACGGATTTCTAATTAAAAGAAAAATGAAACTATATAAAAGCACATTGGGTATATCTTTTCTTATAATATAATATATTAAAATATATCAAATAAGAAATAATAAGTACATATACATTTTTTATATATAACGGATTTAAATAGATTTTCTGCGAAAAAGATCTTGTGTAAGCTTGAATATTCCTTATTATTTATTAGTATAATAAGTAATTTCTAAGATTATTTTTAAAATTCAGAAAAGATAGTAAATATTTGTTATTATTTTTATAGAACATAATAAATGTGTCGAATAACAATGATAATGTAATGATAAAATGTTTTTTGTAACTAATAATTATGAACGTAACTTTTTATAAGAAAACAGATCCTTCAAAAATTTCTTCGTTCACTTTCTTAAAAAATTTCTTCGTTTACCACATAGCGACATTATAACTTCCTCAAAAAATATTTTTTTTGTCTGAACAATGTAAATAATAGTATTATTCATTTTCTTTTTATTCAATTAAGAGAATTGAAGAATTTTCTAGGAAAACATCTAACCGAACCAAACCAACGCGCTATACTGAAATCTGTCGAAATAAAACCGATAGCTTGGCAACTATCACGTTAGAAATTGACAAAGAAGAAGCTACGTGGTTTGGTCTGAGCAATATAACAATGCGAAATGAATATCAATTACTCGTGGAACTTTCAAATCTGTTAAGTAATTTCAAGCGAATTTTGTGCGTTCACAATTATTTTGTGTGTGAGTTCTTCAATTTCCTATTATCGAACAATTTTATCAGTTTTCCTGTCAAAAATCATGTTTTGACAAGTGGCACGTGTGATAATGATAACGTTTTTTGATCATATTCATGATAGTGATAAATAAATTGATGTAGATATTATGTTATATTAAAAGTTTGTAAATATACGTTTATTTATCTATAAAATCTGATTTTTTTTTGGGAACAAATAATGACATGTGACACTTATTGTGAACTTTGTAATATGTATTATCAATGTACTAGAAGCTTAATGAAATTAGAGAGAGAGAGAGAGAGAGAGAGAGAGAGAGAGAGAGAGAGAGAGAGAGAGAGAG
>NW_017259325.1:719179-724827 GCF_001594045.1 Atta colombica
GAGAGAAGAAAATTCAGAGATTGAATTATAAATAAAAGTTAAAAATCATGAAAATATGAAATATTGCTTGTATCAAAAATACGAAACAAATGAATTATATTATATAATAACTAAATAAGCAATTCAAAAAGAAAATTATATTCGTCTACTCTTTGCAAACCGGTGGAAAACATACGTCGTAGAAGTTTCCATTATTCTAAAATAATAAGAAAAGAAACTTATTACGCAGAATATCCGAGAATTTGCTATGTAATGCTTTGCTGCCAGAAGACTCAATCTTTTTCTTTCCGGGAGAAGCAAAAATATTCGATCAGTAATTTTTAAATGAAAGTAATTTTCAATTTAATGCTAAGGAGTATTCTAACTTATATGCATGAATCAATGCATGAATTAAATACGATGCGCTGTTTTATTATTTTTTTAAAAATTTTATGGAAACTATGCACGACATTTAAATATTGTTATTTTCAGCAGGAACAAATAAATTTACGTTGTAAATTATTTATTCTTTCATTCATGATAACACGATACTTCTATCAAAATTATGCAATTGTTTTTTCCACTATGACTTTACTGCATGTAATCTAATTGAAATATCATTCCTTGTTTAATGTTAATGATAATAAGTGATTAAAGAATAGGGATTATTTAATACGAAATGTATATATGTATTAAAATTTATCTACTTTTACATTTACTTAAAAAAAAAACTCGTACTCTCTAATAAAATTCATAGTAAATAGAAGTTCAAAATACAGATCAAAATATTAAAATATTAAAATTAAAATATTTCCATTGCAATATTTCCATTATTACAATTCCATATTTTCACAAGAAAGATTATTAAGTGAAGATGGTAAAGAATAGTTACCAGATTTTTATAAATACTTTATGCCTTTCGTAAATATGTTAAACATATTGCCTTATGTAAGATATTTCACAACTTGCGATCTTTTTCTTCAGGAAAAATAGAAGAAGAAAATTGTTGTTTATAATGCAATTTATTTTTTATGTTTTACATTTCATATTTTTCGAAAATTAAGTCAAATATACTATATTAGTAAAATACAACTTACTAAGAGAAAATTTTTTAACTGGTATCTCTCGTCCTATGAATAAGATTTTCTTGCACAAGTTGGAATATTATTCATGCGTTATTCAATCCATTTTTAGCTGTTAATTTAAAAATATTAGTTTCTTTTTATTATTAACTTTTTGTTATTTTTGATCTGTATTTTGAATTTCTAATTACTATAAATTTTATTTTCAGAGAGTATGAGTTTTTTTTTTAAGTAAATGTAAAAGTAGATAGATTTTAACATATATATATTTCGTATTAAATAATCTCTATTCTTTAATCATTGAACTTATTATCATAATAATAAACAAAGAATAGTACTTCAATTAGATTACATCATGCAGTAAAGTCATAATGGAAAAAATAAATTCCATAATTTTAATAGAAATATTCGCATTATTATGAGCGAAAGAATAAATAATTTACAACGCAAATTTATTTGCCTCCCGCTAAGCGGGATTATCTATGAAACTTGCCTGAAATCATCCACTTACTTCTTATTCAGGTTTTACCAAAGTCAATCTGCTTGCATGTGTCTTTGATACGTTGTAAGTTCAAAGACATTGAAGTGAATATAATAGATATTGTATCTTGTTATCACATTTTAAGCACATTTAGCAAAGAATTTTAATTAGCTCCGAAAATATATAAGATAAATCTTCCTTTTTGTATTCGTATTTTTATTTCGAAATATTGAAGTGGAACTTATCGAAAAATACTGATAAATGCGAGCAAGTTGCGAGTATGGAAACTTCTGTCTGATAAAGAATGAAAAGATGAAACATTCGAACACGGAAAGAACAATTTTGCTGAAGTATCTAGAAATGTAGCAAAATGTAAATCTGAAAATAATTTTGTTGATAGCAAAATAATATTATGTAATAATACGTTCAAGATAGTTATAGAATGTCAAAAATCTTTTATTTTTTTACATTACTCGTCATACTTGAGTATCCTACTAATTATTTTGATAGTCTGAATAGTCTGAAATAATTTCAGATTCTCTGTATCTAGCTAAATTTTTACATACTTTAACAAAATTATTCTGTCCGTGAACGATGTTACTCGACGAAGAGCAGAGTAATACTGACCGTGACCTTGTTATAGTGCGTACTAGCACGTAGCCGAGTATCTCATTCAGGATAATATATTGAGTATGGTTTCCGGGCTCTTCAGTCCCGTAGACTGTCGTACGGCATATAACGGTCATCGAATCGTCTCTCTCTCTCTCTCTCTCTCTCTCTCTCTCTCTCTCTCTCTCTCTCTCTCTCCTCCCCCTCTCTCTTCCTCCTCTCTCTCTTCCTCCTCTCTCTCTCTCTCTCTCTCTCTCTCTCTCTCTCTCTCTCTCTCTCTTTCTTCTTGTGTTCATCTCATGTTAATATGTTGTCCTCCTCAGGGAAGGTTCCATCCCGTTCTCCATTATTGTTCCTTACATGTCTTTGAGAATTGTGACTTTAAACGAAAAAAGTATAAAGGAAAGTTGCCGATACTGATGTAGATCTTCTAAAGCGACATCCTCTTATTTCTCATAAACTAATTATTGCACTTTATTAATACTAATAAAATCATGATCTGTTTAGCTAATTAAAGAAGTACAAACTCATAATTCGTATATTTGTGACTTGTTTTCTATATCAAATCAGCTAAAAACGAAATCTACGAATATGAAAATAAAATTCTTATATTTTCTTTTATGAACGTAGGTTAAAAAATAATAGTAACTATATTATTAATAATATTATGTTGTTTTAAATGCTTATAATTTTTTTAATCAGTTTTATTTATATTATTTTTTCTCTTAGTTTTTTAATAATACGATTTTGAATTTAAAATTGAGGTAAGCGTAAACTGTCTGTAAAATAGACCATGAGTTAACTTAATCTTTATAATGTTGCTTTATAGTATCAAGTAGTTCTATTGGAACTTGAAGGCAATCATGCATATATCGAAAAACTCTTGAAAGCCTTTCATTACATATTTGCATCTTACAGAACAGAATAAAGTAAATACGCATAGAATTAAAAAAAAAAATTTTATAACGAAGTGAAAAGATTCTGAAAAATCTTATATATTCAACTCTCGTAAGTATTTTAACAACAATTTCTGTAAAAGAAAAAGAATACGTAGCACCGCTGCCTACTGGATCAGTTTTGGAGCCTATTTTGTCAGATGCTCATTTGCTTATCTTACGAAAAAATTAATTATTGCAAAATTGCAAATAGTATTATATTATAAAAACTGTTTATACTATCTGATAGAAGATATTTTTTAGTTTGTACTTAGATTTTTAAAATTTTATTTTTACCTTTTGTGTAAGAAATATTGTTTAAAAACAAAGTAATACGTCGATATCAGCTTTCTTCTACATAAATCATCAACTGACGAAATGCGAAAATGTAATGAACATAGATAAAAAATTTAAGAAAATTGATAATTTTTGTTGACGAGTCCTTCTTTTTGAAAAAATTAAAAAAACATTAATTGTCTGCTTTCTAGACTTGTTATTGCACGCATATTCATTTCGACATGTTCTTCTACAGATTACCTATTCGCAATGTTTATAGTGTAATATGAAAAGAAACGTGACAGATATTTCAAAATTACACACGATGACGTGAGATGTCCCGATAGATCGGAGTAATTTCATAATACCGGTTTATAGTAAAGAATTACTCATCGGCTATGGAGACTGACCTACTTATTGTTCTGATACTAGGTGTGCGTTTAACGATCGTTCAGAATTATAAACTAATCAATGACATCGTACCAACGTATACCCTAGAAAGTAAATCTTTTTTTAACCTTAATTTTTTCCGCTCTCCTCTTTTACAATTATTTATTATTGAGTGAAATAATACATAATCATCCCTAGAAATTTAATCTAGTGTTGGCCAATCAAGCTAGTGTTGGCCAATTAATTACTTATTTTGAGTATTAGAAGAATTATTGACAGTAATTTTAATACTGGAAATAAATGATTAATTGGTCAGTATTAGTATTAAATTTCTATATAAAAGATAGGTAAGAAGATCATAAATGTTACACGATTTTATCTATTTTAATATTCAATATTTAATATTTATTGTTAATCTTAACTGTTGCGTAAGATTGATTTATTTCAATGTAGGTACCAATATATTTCCTTCTTCTCGACAATTGTTCATAAAAAATAATTCATTTCTGCAAAAAAAATTTGAAGATTCCAAGACATAATAAGATCTCGATAATAATAAAACTCGAATATCGATGAAATCTCAATGAATTTTATTGAAAATTATACTTATCGCAAATAAATTCTCTCACAAGAATTAGTAGCACTCATACGAATTATCTTTGCGTTCCATAGGAGGATGCTGCGGTTCCATGAGGAAGAGGACCATCGTAGGTGGATACGCGTTCACCTGGTGGTTCGTCACCGACGTACAACGATTATCGCTGGAGGTGATGACGCTGAACCCGGTATGTGAGAGTGTGGAAACGGCACAGGGAGTACCGTTAACGGTCACTGGAGTGGCACAATGCAAAATCATGAAAGCCGACGAATTGTTGCACACTGCCAGTGAACAGTTTCTTGGAAAGAGTGTTCACGAGATTAAGTCCACGATCTTGTCCACCTTAGAAGGTCACCTTCGAGCTATATTGGGTACGTTTTATTTTATAATTAAGCAAATTAAACATTGCCATTTTTTTTCTAAAAATACAATAATTTCTCACTTGATGTGGTTAACTAACACCTTTTCATAAGCAATTAACAGGCCACGTAATTGTAATATAAAAACATTTTAATTTATACAATTGTGTGTCTTGATGCTCCTATTTTATATAGAACTTTCAGATTAATATTAGAATAATTAGACGATTAATAATGTAATGTCTGTAATATGTGTATATTCTTGAAAATATTACTGTGGATTAAAAACCCATCTGCTAAATCCACATTATATTGGTAATGTAACACCAACACAGTGAAAATTATATAAACTGCTATTTTTAAAGTGTACCTATAATGTAATTTGTAAGATGTGAGAAAAATTTTTCTCAAATATTTAATTCATGACAAGAAAATTAAATAATTGCGAAAAATAAATAATTGGATCCGTCAAATGGATTAAAACTATTCTTCTGATAAATTTGTTAGAATGGAAAGAAATAATGTTTTTTCTTAGGAACACTTTCCGTGGAGGAAGTCTATAAAGATCGTGATCAATTTGCGGCTCTTGTACGAGAAGTTGCCGCACCAGATGTCGGTCGCATGGGTATCGAGATTCTCTCATTCACAATAAAGGATGTTTATGACGAGGTTCAATATTTAACATCGCTCGGCAAAGCCCAAACAGCAGCTGTTAAAAGAGACGCTGATGTAGGCGTCGCCGAAGCAAATCGAGATGCCGGTATTAGGGTATGTTTTGATTTATACGATATACGTCGCTATATAAAAATGATAAATTTCTCAAAAATTATACTTATATTTTCGGTATAATTATGATGTTTAATTAAGAAGCTTGGCGTGAGTGAGTGAGTGAGTGAATGAGAGAGAGAGAGAGAGAGAGAGAGAGAGAGAGAGAGAGAG
>NW_017259325.1:724927-727262 GCF_001594045.1 Atta colombica
AGAGAGAATGGAAGTGAGAAATACGAATGCAATTATACAGCAAAATAGACCTTTTTTTACATTCACGTCGGAAGAGAAAATCGATTTCAACTTGCAGAAAGAGATAATATCGTTAACAAGACGTTTTGTATAGTTTGCGACTTGTTAACGCAATTTTATAATTTTTTGTTGCTTCACGATAGGAAGCGGAATGCGAAAAATCGGCGATGGACATAAAATATAATACCGACACGAAGATAGAGGATAACGCAAGACTCTACCAATTGCAGAAGGCTAATTTCGATCAAGAAGTAAATACAGCGGTAAGTTTATTTGCAAAATACGCGAGTGATCAATATTTCCAACAAAGTCATTTTCAAAGTATTTACGTATATGTATACTTTATTCTATTTTTTCAGAAAGCCGAGGCCCAATTAGCTTATGAGCTTCAAGCAGCAAAGATAAAACAGCGAATACGAAATGAGGAAATACAGATAGAAGTCGTGGAAAGGCGCAAGCAAATCGAAGTTGAGGAACAAGAAGTCCGTCGAAAGGAACATGAGCTCCAGAGTACAGTGCGTTTACCAGCTGAAGCTGAATTTTATAAAATGGGAAGAATTGCCGAGGGAAAAAGGTAAAATTTTCGCGAAACAGGAATTTAATGTCAAATGTAATCAAATGTAATCAAATGTAATTTATAATTTTTGTTTGACGTAACTTGTCAATACCATTCATTTACAGAACTCAAACTGTAAGCGCAGCAAAAGCCGAAGCTGAGAAAATTCGATTGATCGGAGAGGCCGAGGCTCACGCTTTAGAAGCTATCGGTATATCGGAGGCCGAACGTATGCGAATGAAAGCAACAGTTTATAAAAAATACGGCGATGCGGCAATACTTAACATCACTCTGAATGCCTTGCCAAAGGTGAATGATGCGTTATGCATTACGTTTACATATTGTAGTATTAATGCATACGTTAGTATTGTAGTAATAACGTTTTTCTCTTTGTCCAGATCGCAGCCGAAGTCGCAGCACCGTTAGCGAGAACGGAAGAAATTGTACTTCTTGGCGGAAGCGATGCGACCAGTGGAGAACTTACGCGTCTTGTTGGGCAAGTACCTCCAGCTGTACAAGCGCTGACTGGGGTAGATCTTTCCAAAGTATGTTCTAAAGTCAAGTTTTAAAAACTTATTTTTTTCCTTTTTGTCTCTTATATTTAATGTAATAAATAGGGCGGAACGCGATGCTTGTTATACGTTTAAGTATTGGACAGTTGCAATCCGTTAATGTAACTGATGTTGTTCTATGTACAGGTATTAGGAAAAATACCAGGCGCAAAGTAATGCCAAGCGATGTGAATCCAAGGACGGCGACTAGATGAATAAATTTGGAACATATTTAAAAAAGGGGCAAAATCTATACTGCCAAAGGTTTCTCTGTTATTCTGTCATCTATCGACAACACACTCTTCGCTTTTTCCTCTTTCCCGCATTTTGCTCTACCTCAAGTCCACTCGAAGCAGCGT
Organism: Atta colombica; assembly: GCF_001594045.1. Taxonomy (NCBI): domain Eukaryota; kingdom Metazoa; phylum Arthropoda; class Insecta; order Hymenoptera; family Formicidae; genus Atta; species Atta colombica. Next base: position 726,433 of record NW_017259325.1, read on the forward strand.
CGCGCAGACACGCTTTTTTTTATCCCTTATCGCGCAAATAAATCCAGTCTACTTGCTCGCGTCGTACTCGTACGTTCTTTATTTTAAACACGATACGTGTACATCCATAACGTTACATTTGATGTAATCGTGACTTGAGGGACGAGCAATTAACGCAATCTTGAATTACAAATTGGTTACATGAAAATTACATTCATACATAACACAAAAATCGCGACAATCCTCCCAAAGTTCTAATATATTTTATTGTTCTAATTATAAATATTGATCGTTTTCGAAAAGAAGCACTGCCCATGGCCGTGCCTAAGGATAGAAGTGATTAAGATTGTAATACAAATACGATTGCTTGCTACTGGAATGCATAAAGTGACGCGACAATTACACAGTGTAAAAGATATATACCATATGTGTATTTTTATTTACTAAAACGAATTGAGATTTCAATAAACAAAGGTCAATCGTTTCGTTTATAACTATAAATATTTATCAAGTACCACGTATTTTACTGCATACAAGGAACATATTTGCTGTCACAACACGAAGTAAATTGAAAAAAAAAATAGAAAGAAAAAATACGAGAAATTGATGAAAGAAAATCACTGGCATCTGGATAAATTATACGTGAAAATCCTAATTATGATATACAAAATTGATAACGAATACATCAAATGGGAAATAAGCCTAATAAATCACTGCCGAGACAAAAATCCATTCTGCTTCTTCCACAATCGTGATATTTTATAAAATATTTTTCGACAAATTATAACAGGCTCTTGTTTTAATAGCTTTTAGAAAACGTGTGTGTGTGTGTATATATATATATATATATA
>NW_017259325.1:727362-740598 GCF_001594045.1 Atta colombica
TACACATTCATTTTGTCTTTTGTAATTTGTAGTAAAATCGAGAAAGAGATGATTTTAGAAATAAATATAATAATAATATAAAAATCAAAGAGACATTTTTCACTGAAGAGATATTTTTCAATTTTTTGACGATTGAAAATGAACGTCTTAAATAATAAAATGAAAAAATTGTATCCTCTACTTATCTTTATTTTTTTTGACTTGCTAATATTTACATCAATATACATATGATTATTCCCTTTTTAATTGTACAAATTACTGTATTGTGAATTTTGACGCTAGAAAAAGAGAGAAAATTAAGTTATTTGAGACAAGATCCTTTCCTTTAAAATCATTATTTGTGCTATCTCAACACTCAGTTTATGCATTCCACTTGACTCGTCAGAATACAATGAACAATCTCCAACTAATCAGTACCGCAATTCAAAGTTTTAATATAATCGATATGATTAAGAGCGTTTCGATATCATTGTGTTCAACATAATTAAGTGATTTAACAAAAGAAAAAAATAAATGAAAGAATAGACATTTGACGCGATTCAGGACGTGCGATTTGCTGCCACCTGTAGTCGCTGTACATATTTAGAGTCACGTATGTATAATAGATTATCGTAAAGAGTTTCTATTATCGTGAAATACAAAAAGATGAGGAAAGTGCGTCACGCGAGCGCAATTTAAAGAAAATGCTTGATTGTATTTTACATCGACGCGCGCGATGTATATTCTCGGTTGACCACGCATCGGAATTCACAGCATTAAAGCAAAAAATAATGGTATTTCAAGCTGAACAAGTGCCAATTTGTATGATATCGATTCCTTAGTAGAAAAAAAACTGGATGATCTGAATAAAAGTTCGATATTATTTTTTATAGTAACTTATTGATTACTATATGTGTATGCGAATTATGGATTTAATATATACACATATTACCTCGTTATGTCTTTTGAATGTTTTTACAAAACCGATAGTTAAATTATGTTTACTTTTTTTATATTATACTATAAATTTATTGATTTTCTATAATAATGTGTTTCAATTTATGATTAAAGCGACTTACTTATAAATCTATGTAGAATGTAAGAAATGTGAAATCTATATGCTAGTGTAGAGTACGCCATTTCTTATCACTTGTTATTCATCGCTTATCATTCAAGTAAATACTTACATATTATACATTTACTACGCATTTAATGACATTATTTTATTTAGTGATGAGTAATGTCACAATTAAGAATGACGAAATGGAGAAATATTATTTATACATGTAGAATATATGTACATGTATAAATAATATTTCTTTATCAATATGCTTATATATTTGCTGTTACTAAGAAGGAAAATCAAGAGACATAAAATCTATAGACCGAAAAGTCTTCCCAAAATGCTTAATGTAGTAGATCAGTACAAAAAAGAAAAGCCTCTCTCAGAGATTAATAATAATTGATGATGATGATGATGATGATGGTGATGATGATGATAATGATGATGATGATGATGGTGATGATGGTGATGAAAAAGTAAAATAATCAATAAGGAATATTTAGTGATTGAATAAACTTGATAATTCTAGTATCATCCAGCAGAAATTTTATCTAACAGTAAGATACATTGCCGACTAACAGAAGCTCTAATAACTGTCATAAATTAGCTAAACAGATCTTTAAACGATATCGTTTTTGAAGCGTTAAATTGAAATAAAAGTTCTGTAATCTCTCAGAAATGAAAGAAATATCATTAGATATCAATCTATTTTTTTAAGGGTTTAGTGGAAACCCTTTTCTTTTCCGATGAGTAGTCAATGCGAGAAAGCATATAACACAATTACATATACAGATTTAGAATAGTTGCGAAATTTTGACAAATCCGATGTAATCGGTTCATATACACACACACGCACGCACGCGCACACACACACACACACACACACACACACACACACACACACACGCACGCACACACACACACACACACACATTATAATCGAAGATAATTATCAATCATCGTGCCAGAATCAGATTCTTGCGAGGCGTCCAATCTATTTTTTTTCAAACAATAATGAATCACGTAGTACATTTCTGTCGGACACTCCGAGGTAAAATATTTCTAATAGTTGATTAACAAGATGATTGATGTCTTTAATCGAACATTAACTGATTAATGCTGACACGTACTAACTTTGTTATACATATTTTACTAATGAAATACTTTTACACTCTATATACTATATACTATTAATACTACATTTATCTCTTTTTATCTTCCTCTCTTCTACAAAGAGAAAATAACGCTTAAGTAACAATCATCAGGACGTTTCGCATTAACTGTGCCCTTGTTAAGCTAAGAGAAAGATCGTGTTCGTCGTTTGAGTCTAGTTAATACATTGCATTTATGCGATGTGTATGATGCATTATAAAAAAATGTAGGCAGTTCTTCTCTATTAGATCATATTAAACTATTTGTTTGGTACTTGTGCGAAAGATATTCTATCCGTTTAGATTTTCTTTAATATTAAAATAAATCACAAAAAAATTGCAATGATGCACAATGTGTTCTGTATTGTGTGGTGTTTGTATACAGTAATTTGAAAATTAACGTGCTCGATTTGAACGTACTGTTATACGATTGTGCTTGATTCACTTGTATGTACAGTCAGCAATTAAAGAGTTGCTTTCGATGGATTTCAGAATATACTTGTTTTCGATGGATTTCAAAATACAGTCTGTTCACCGAGCGATTGGTTTTTATTTATGGATTCATAAATAAGAACCAATCACTCTGTGAATAAGTATTTCAAAAACAATTTGAAAAAAAGTTGAAATCTTTTAATTGTTGACTATATATATCCAAATACAAGAGCGATTCAGATTTTATTGTCATTTTTTAAGCAAGATCGATACGGAATTTAATCAATTATTGTAGAATTATATTTATCGCGTGCGTGAGAGAGAGAGAGAGAGAGAGAGAGAGAGAGAGAGAGAGAGAGAGAGGGAGAGAGGAGAGGGAAAGGAAAATCAACTTGTCACAGGAAATCACAAAATAAGTCCGCGGAATATTTGTATCAAAATGGAGAATGTTTAACGGCTAATATTTCGTTTTTTATACATTGTTTTTTTCTTCACAAAAATTTTTTTCTTCAAAAATTAATATGCACCAAGTTTCTTTTTATCTTTTTAGTACATAAGTACTTATATTTTCAAGTGCATTGAAGTTTTCCAAAGAATAATTATATATTATTATACAAAAACGAAAAGATAAGAGCAATTGTGTTCTGTGATTAGAAAAAATTTTTATAATTTGAGTTATAGTCTTTAAATGCGTGTTTGAATAGAAAGAGATCAAGGATAAATGAAAAAAAATATTTTTAAAAATATTCATAAAAACAGTATCTATATTATGAGTGGAAAATATTAGAATCGAGGCAAAAAATTTGTCAATTATCTTGCCAATTATAAATAAATTCGTTTTTCATGTGTAACTTGATATAATTTTGCAACATCCCGTACATTATATTGAGCCTGATATTATTCTCACGCTCATTAAATATGTATATGTATACGAAAGATAAAATTAATTTTCAATATTTCACATTAGAGGTTGCAAAATTTGCGCTGTGGTTAAAAGCTTGTCATTATATGTTTATATATAATTTAGTTTGTCGTCTTCGACATACAATGCAATACGTTTCATGCGATTAAGGATCTTTATACATAAATTTTAGAGCAAATATTCATAATACCAATCCTTGTTCATGTTTTCGAAGAGATTCTCGCAAGAAATTATATTTAAGAAACTTTAAAATTATATCTACATATATAAGCCAATATTCATAGTTGATTCTTATATTTAAGATTGTCTTAAGTACAGTCTGAAAATATTACGAATCAATCCGAGAGCACGTGTATTTTAGGACATTAAATCGATGTTGTAATAAAAATGGAATATAATAGGGTATAATAGTTATGCATTCATATGCTTCTCTCTCTCTCTCTCTCTCTCTCTCTCTCTCTCTCTCTCACACACACACACACACACACACATACTTGCTGATTTTTTATTTTGAAATCGATCTTGTCTTGAATAATATCTAAAGATCCTTGATACAAATAAAAAAAATTGTAAAACCGCTATGTAGTATGTAGCCTATGCACTCTATGTGAATTTATTATCGCGATTGACACTGTGTTTCGTGTTTATATTACATTGCAAGTACGATTTTCTTCACTTAATAAAAATCTCTGTACCACGTAAGCCATATGAGTACGAGACGCGCCAAAGTGTGGTGTGCCATATATCGTAAATAATTCCCGATGCAAATTTTCGCAAAAGTTTGCGGCACATCTACGAATAACCGACCAAAAGAATAAAAAATATCTTACAATTAGGAGGAAAGTCCATGATTCTAGTTAGAAAATCGAAATTATACCGAGAAATGTCTAAAGAGAATAAATCTAGTCTTTTGTAAACGATGAACACAGGATAACGTACATTATATATTTTGAAAGTTATATGCTATAGAAGCGTCTCGAGGACAGCCTGCGTAGATAGAGAACAATATTATATTATATTATTGTGTCATATTCTACTGTAACTGAAAGTAATGGAATACACGATGTGAAGTTACTGCATATTTTTAATAAATGGACCGCAAGATATATATTACTCCATTGCGCATAATTTATTCTATTTATTGTTCGTTTGTAATAGGGCTGGTACGATTACAAACGTTTTTGAGTGACTATACGTGAATATAATTAATTGATCGGTATACAATTTTAAATTGAAACTGAATAAAATCTTGGCAAAATTTTTGATTTAAATTTTTTTGAGAAATTGAAATTTTGATTTTTAAAAAATATCTTTCCGAATATCTTTATGAATATCTTTACGAATATCTTATCGAAATAATTTATTTTTTTGATAACGCGAACAAATTTCAAGGATTTGATAAATGCCATTTCTATTTCAATCATTCTATTATGTTAAGATACTTTTGTACAACTAAACCACACAGGATGTTTAAATTTATTTAAATTATTTCGAACTTTGATCAATTAAATTATAAATATTTGAGTGAATCTGCTCATTTTTGTAATTTTCATCTCATTTCAAGAGGGAGCGGTGCACTTACACAGTTTAATTACACACCAATCACACCAACCTATTCCTAGTAATTTTTTACTGGTTCACCAATGAAATTATATTATTTTAAATTAGCCAATTAGGATCACTTTACGATTCGCTGATTAGCTTAATTGATAATTAATTCATTGAAATTGGCCAATTGCATCTATGTCAAATGAAATAATAAATGCGATTGGCCAATTGTAATGGACTAATCAGCTTATTAAGTTAATCGGCGAATCGTAAGGTGATTTTATGCGTAATTCAGATTGGACGCAGTAAACGTCAAACAGTGAAGCAGCAAGACAATATTTTTTACTGTAAATATTGCCTCGCTTCGTCACGAATTTTTCTCGATGCCCATAGTAGTATAATTCATCAGTGTATATATAGCTCAGTGGCCAACGTTACAAATACTACAGTACCCTAGTTTTTCGTATGCCATACTTTTCAAGGGGTATAGTCAACGCGATGCTGCAAACGCTTTGAAGTGTTTTTTAACTAGTCAATTTATAAAATTCTTTCTTTTAATTGGTCCATCAAATACTTCAAAGCATTTGTAGCGAGACTTTGACCATAGTCAAGAATAGGAGCCTAGAACGATAGTCAGTTAATTACCTAGTTTACATCGTGCACTTTATACACGTACTAACTAGTAACTTTCTATTAAATTATTTTAATTTCAGCGAATGTATCTTGAACAAACCTTGTATCATGAAATGGGATAAAAATTATAAAAGTGAGCTAGAATACTGATTATTTCATTGGTCAACATCTAGTAAATTTACTCACTTTTGTAATTTTCACCTTATTTAAAGATACAAAATCGACTCCCAGAATGTAAGAATTAAAACTACAATCGAGTATTCCCCTGTCGTTCGACTATAACAGGAGAATACTCAACTATAGTTGGTTGGTTCTTACATTCTGATCTGGTTTAAATCTTCGATGAAACTAGGCCATTCAGAGAGTGACAAAGATAGAATGATACTTGTATCGACTTGTGTTATCAAGGCCTAGTTGCATCAATTCAAGCCGCACGAAAGCGACTAGGCATGCTTACCGAACTATTGAATATGATTGGTTGGATCTATAAATAACAATTGTTTGCTCAGCGAGCAGCCGTTTTATCAACTTGAACACGTCCAATGTCACTTTAACTTTAAGCGAGACGTAAAACTCCATCTGTCTTGATTTAAGAGACAGAGACAGAAAGTTTTAAGCTTCGCTTAAAACCAAAGTAAATTGATGAAATACAATCAGGCCCAAATGAAAAATATCCAATCTAATTAGTAATCTAGCAAGAAAAAGTATCATGTACTGCCGGTTTTAAGTCTGTTCACGTTGCTTGAAAATTGCTTGAATTTCCAAAAATTTTTACACTTAAAATAGGATAAATATTGGGTTGTCCGGAAAATTCGTGCCGCAAAAGATTTAAATTTAATAAATGAAATTAAAAATTTAAATCTTCTGCGTTTCAATTTTCCTTCAAAATCGGCACGAACTTTCTGGACAACCCAATATATATTCGGGCTACGTTCCAAACTTCCTTTCTGAAGAAAATTTTACTCGAAATATATAGTACACGTAACGTATATTATAGATATGTAGAGTAAAATCTTCCTCGGAGAGGAAGTTTTGGAACATAGCCTCAGTGTTGAAAAGAGAGAATGCGTAGATGCTAAGTGCAAAAAGTGCAAATAGCACGAACAGAACTGTTTAGTGTTCGGTGAAACAATAGTGAACACAAGAATAAAATGATATATCATGTGTATCATGTGTTTTATAAAACATAGGTTCTATTGTAGACAACGCGTTGATTAGAGGTGAAACTGGCCCTTTAATCATTCAGAATTTTGGATTTGGCATAAAAATTTCTTGACATTGTCCATGAGAAGCAGGTAGTAGGAAAATTTTCCATTGTGTCATGGAAATCAGATAGAAATATATACGACGCATTGGTAAATATTTGAAGTTCCGTCAGAATAGAGAAAATTTCTTCTTTTTTTATTTAAAGCATTAACTTTTTGCGTGGATGAGTGTGTACGCGTACTCGTGCATATGTGTATTGTAAAACGTTTTTTTTACTTGTAAAGAAAACAGAGGAAGATAAATTTTCCTACTCAAGAGAATGGAAGCGGAACCATTAGAAGATGGTGAAATCATCGATGAGGTTAGATACTGACAAATTTTTATTTAAAATACTAATGTAACTTTTATAAATATAAATTTTAACATATTCGATAAACTGTTGTTATTTTTCAAATCATTGATTTGAAATTTATATTATCTACATTAATGTAATTATTTCTATCATGTAGTTTAAATGTGTACATTTTGCGATGTAGAATGTATTGCAATAATATAAAATAAGATACAGGATATAGGAAAGCAGAGTACAATGTGTTGACGAAGTAATTTTAACTACAATATTATTTCTTTGAATACTAAAGAAATTTGTAACGTTTACCATTATTCATTAGATATTTAAGTTTTAAACATTGAAGAGATAAACGAAGTACAATATCATTGTGTAATTCAAATTATGCTTTGTTACTTATATAGGGAATTTTCCAGCAAGGGACACTAACAACATTGTGTAACACAGTGTATGATTTCGTGCTTTTTAACTGTAAGTCAACACAATTGTATACAGCTAAAATGCTGTGTTTGATTATATCATTATTTTATATCACTTCATGATACAGAATTTTTATATTTCATTATCATTATCATTTATTCTTCTAATATGTTCCGATGAGAATTTTTAAGATTACATTTGATAATATTTTGACATATGTGTAAGACTTTTCCTTTATTTATATATATCCTTTATTTATATATACTATAGTCGTAAAAAGATTAAAACTAGCAGCACAAGATGCTTGTTTTTCTAGCAATCCAGCAGACATCATGTATCAATGACTAAGCAATGTTTCAATTACAAGTTAATATTGTGTCATACCATGTATTGTGTATTCGATGCTAAAATAGAGGCTTATGTATCAAATTCTTGGCTTATGTATTAACAATTTAGGAAAGATACAAAATTTTAGTTGTAAAAATTTAATAGCCCTTTGAAACAACAATAACTTTACATAGTACTTCTGACACTGTGTTTGTCTTCTAGCTGGAAAGATCCCATAATACATCGCACAATGTAAATTTTACACTATCTTATGTATCATTGTATAACATAAATTTGCTTTGGCATTAACAAATTAATTTTTTAATAATTATTTTATTTCTTTATATAGCCCAGCGACGTCTTTGAAACTTATAAAATTTTACAAAGACCTCACATAAAGCAGACATCTGTCACAGACACATGTACAAAAATGAGATATAGTGATGAATCTGATCATTCTGCAGATTCTGAAAGTGATTCTGACTCGGATTCCATACAGACTAATGTTAAAAAACCAAAACTTAAATTGAAAAAGAATAAGCATTTGTGGAAGGATTTGCCAACCAAAAATGATAAATACAAAGTATGGTGTACTCAAATGCAGGAAGAATCTTTGACCGAAGATTTAACATCATGTGGTGTTACTAAAAAGTTGTATCAAGAACGTAATGTCGAAAGTTACAATTTTACTCTACGATATGCAGAGAATGGCAGGGAACCTTGTAATAATAATAGTTCTGATGAAGAAAAGGACAATGAACATAGATTAACTAATAAAAGAACAAATTCAGACAGACGTGATGTAAAATTTAGATTGGGAAAAAGGAGAAACTCCGTGGATAATCAAAAAGGTTCGGTTAGAATAATAGCAGATTTATCTACAACTGTGGATTCAACAGATGCCGATGTTGCTACTGACATAACCAATAAGCTCAGTGAAAGAAAAGAGCTTCTTATAAGTAAGAAAATATATATCAAAATATATAAATATATAATTTCAGAAAATATTAAAAACATTAGTGGTTTTCAAATTATAAGTAATTGAAAATATCTTTTTTACATATTGAGCTACATAGAAGAGAAGAGATAACACATACAAATGTAATCTTTTAATAAAATTAAGAAAATTTTTGTTTCAATTTGATTATATGACAACCGATTACTTTATTATAAGTTGTACATTATAAAAAGATTGTGAAAAAACATCTTTGTGACTTATGCATCCGATAATATTTAATCTATTTCAATAAATATTAGATACCTTATTTATAATATAAAACAAAAAGAATCAAACAAGATTAATGAAATTAAGAATACAATGGTATGCAAAAAATAATATGAAAACTTTACAGATTTATTATGTTGTCATCACAATTTTAATTGATTTTGAATCAAATATTATATATTGTATATATCTCTCGTTAGCCTTGTTTGATTCTTTCTGTTTTAATTTCGAGAGTCCGTTTTGTAGTTAATGTTTATTTATATGTATTTTGTTTAATCTTTCTGTTATAGGACGAGTGGTGGATATAATTGGTAAACAAAAAGCTATTGATTTTTTCCAAAAAACAAAGAAGATCGAAGAAGATGGTGGAATGTTAATAATGAATGGATCTCGTAGAAGGACTGCTGGTGGAATATACTTTTGGTTGGTGAAAAATGATAAACATATTCCTCAAGAAAAAATAAGGGAGATATTTTATTATGACCAAAAAGAGACCAGCGAACAAAGAAGGAAAACTGGTGATTCAGGACGACAGAAGAGGGAGCAGGAATTAATGAGAAGTTTTGAGGGTATATTATATATTTATTTTAAATAGAACAACATATATATTTAGAGACAAAGAAAGAGAGAGAGGGGGGAAGGGGAAGGGAGAGAGAGAGAATGATATAACATTAATCTACAATTTGTCTTAAAATTATAGATGGATCTGAAAAGGATTTACCAGCTTTATTAACAAGAGCAGAACTTTCAACAAGACAAATCGCAGAAGAAGCAAGACTACGACGTGGCGAAGGCATGGACAGAATGCCAGTAGATTCCGATCGCACGGTATCAAATCCACCACCCAGTCCTGTAACAGATGATCCAGATCATTCTGAACATCCGTTGGTACAGAGACAAGTTCAAGATTATAACGATGATTTTCTCGATATTGGAGTGGACATAGATAGTATGGAAGTACTCTAAAATTACGTATTTGATCTTGCGTTTGCACATACTTCAACAATGATTTGTACAAATAAATGTTTGTAACCAATCGCATAAAGAATACATATGTGTATAATTTGTAAGGTTGTATATATTTATCACACATTCTATATCAGCCTGATTTCGTTCGTTGCTGGATATCGCCTCTTTCAATTTTTTCTATTCTACATAGTCTTTGAAAGAAAGGAGTTTGGAGTAAAACGCCACGCGTGTTGCCGTGTGTGTTGGCGAGTATATACATATTTCTATTGATATACGAGACCTACAGTTTTTTAACCGAATCTAAATAGCAAAGATATTTCTCAGAGGTTTGCTATTGCCTTCCGAGAAGTAGCCATTAAAATTTGATGTTCTGGGTAAATTTTAACCTGGATCTTTGGCACAAAGAGCAGTCACGCTACACACTGCGCTACGATCGTCACGATTTATCACATATATATTCGTAAACTATAAATAGATCGAAAACAGTGATTCAGAAAGAGATTCGTAACAAGTAACTGTATATATATATGTCGGTCCATTAATGAGATAAAAAAATGAAAAATTTTTTTGCATAATTTGATAGCTCCAAGTGTGTAGAATGTTGTTGAAGCTTTAACGTAGCAAATATAAACGTAAATAATAAAAAAAAATAAACTTGAAACTTTAAACGCGTTTTTCTCGAAACATTTTTTCAATCTAACGGAAGATAGAACAAAAACTATTGAATGTATCGCTCTCAAATATTGCACGATTGTAGAGCAATACTTTTTCTACCGGATAGACTAAAATTATATCAATATCAATGATACTTTTTTTATCGCAAAAGTAAAATAATTTAAGGTAAAAAAATCAAACTTTTTTTCAAATAATCGCCATTTTGTTAATTTTTATTTAAAGTCAATTACCAAAATTGGTCGCGTCCAGTAAACTCAACTGTTGCGAATGCGTGAGCGCTCGCTATTTGTGTATTCTTTTAGAATATTTTAGATCATCCAATAGGAGCAAGAGCTTGACTGACTCCACGACAGTCGAGTCTGCTGAACGCAACCATAGTCTATCCAATAGAGATCTTCTTTCTAAAGAGGAAAATCGATTTTTTAACTTTTTCAGATGATTAATACCTGCAGTATTTTCGTTCTGGCTCCATGTTCAAATCAGAGAGGCTTCTTTCCCGATACTTTATGTAGACTAAAAGTTAATACGTTGACTTCATAAAATTTAAAATTAAAGAGAAAAATATAACAAATATGTGAAAACAATGAATATGTATCTTTATTATACTTTTTCTGAAAAAAATTATCAAAACTTGCTTTCTTTTTTAAGCCATAAGATAAGAAAGGATTTAATTCATTATCGTCCAAATATTTAGAGATACTTTTAAACTTCTTTCTTTTGTTTTTAAAAAAATTAATTATATCTACAAAACACACACACATATACACACACACACACACACACACACACACACACACACTCACATGCGCGCACGATATTTGTTCACAAATTTTGAAATTTTTTTAACGATTGCAATTTTTTAAAATAATTTTTAATGTTGTATCTTAATAAAATATTGTTGGATAAAATTTAACAAATAAATATTTTTAAATAGATTTACAAAAAAATGATACGATGATTTTTCGCAGATTCCGAATTTTTTGTGTAAAAATTTAAGTTTTTTAAAATGTTTTTAATTTTAAAAATTAAACAATTTACGGGAAAACAATTTTTTAAAAAGACGTATTTGATTAATATAAATTTTTTCAAAATTAGTTAGAAACTTTTTCGACCGTCTCAAGACAGAATTATAATAAAAATAATAAATATAATTAAAAATATACATTTTGCTCAGTTTCTTCCGAAAACCAATTTATAATTAATCTATAATATATAATTTTATTCTTTCTATTGTGCGCAGGGCTTATGGCACAATTTGCTAACTTTAAATTATGAATAAGAGTAAGAAGACCAACTATATGAATTGGATTGGTCATGAAAAATGTTTCGTACATTGCCAGGTTCGCTGAATAGAATAACTTGCAACATTTCGTCGCCATATTATGGATAACAGCTGGTAAAAAGATAATGGGAAGGTTATATAAAAACATATGATTATAATGTAAATGTAAAATTCGGAACAAATAAAATTAAATTAAATTAAATAAAAAAATGTTATAAATGTTTTAAGTGTAATATGTCAATACCTGCAATAAAATAATTGTATAAAGATAAATAAAAATAATATATAAATTAAAATTTAAAAATATAAATTGTATTACAAATAAACAAAAATATAAATTGTATTACAAATAAACAAAAATATAAATTGTATTACAATGTATTACAAAATTACTAACAGAAATTCTACTGAATTTCACTAACTATAGGGAGCTTTCCAACAAGAGACACAGATGAGACGGGCTGTTTTCCAGTTAGGACACAAAACTGTGTTCCACTATGTAAAGTCTGTGACATACAATGCTTGTTTTCCTGCTGGATTGCTAGCTGGATTAAAATCTTGCCATCGTATTGGCTGCAATACTAGCACTGACAGCAGCCAATACGATGGCAAGATTCTAATCCAGTCATGTGCAGGATTTAATATGATACCAGAGAGAAACGATGATACTATACATATATGAATGCTTAATACGGTGACAAAGGCTGCGATTTGAACGCTTTCAGTGCTTTCAGTATTTCTATTCTTATTTTACGTCTAATGAACAACAAAGACAGAATGATGATTACAAATGCTTAAAGCGTCCAAATCGACCATAGCCAAAATGTTGCAATTATTCTGTTTAGCGAACTTGGCAGTATAGAGATTATTTTCTGTAAAACCAACTTTTTTCTCCTTACTCTATCTAGTTAAGTCTCTTTATTCTTATTTCATGCTTTAAATGCTTATAATTCAAAAATTACAGCCTCAGCATTTTGGTATTGGAATTTTTATCTCTAAATGGTTTCAGAAATCTATCCTTAAACGTCTTACCGGCATTTATCGGACATATATAT
>NW_017259325.1:740698-743729 GCF_001594045.1 Atta colombica
CTGATAAATATGGATCGAAAAATACTTTCTTAAAAAGTTAGCGTTCGAAAAACCTCCGGAAATAAAATCACAATTGTTTTATACATTTTTACAAAGATCAGGAAATATATGCGTTTTTTAACAAAAAGTATGAAAACGACAGTTATACAGAATTCAATTACCTTTCAAATGAGAACAATCAAAATGATTGTGTAATACATTCTGTAGATTTTGAGATAGTTTCAAATGTACAAAAGTATTTTTTTTTTATCGACAGTAGAACTTTTTTAAAGATATTCTTTATATTTATGCTTGTATGTTCTTTATAGTATTTATGGAAAATAAAAAAAAGTAGAAAAAAGAAAATAAATTTCATAGAAAAAAATTAGAGTAAAAAAATTTTTAAAAAAAGCTTTAAGTATTGTCGATAGCCAAGAAATACTTTATTGCATTTGATACTAGTTATTTAAAAATCTATGGAACGCATGCCATAATCATTTTAATCTCATTTAAAAGATAATTTAATTCGATAATTTCAATTTTTGTTTTGGTAATTTTTGTTTAAAAACGCATACTTTCTCTGATATTTGTAAAAATGTGTAAAATAATCGTGATTTCAGAAATTTTTGGACGCTTTTTAAGGAAGGCTATATTTTATAACTCGAAACACGAATTGCAAACATTTAATTAATCAAGAAATATTGTGATCATTAGAATCTGGAAATTTTGTGTTTAAATAATAATTAAGTATGAACATTTGGATTATCGGAAAATTTGTAATAAAAGACAATTTCCTTTGGATAATACAATTAGAAACTCTTTGGACTAACATCAATATAAATGAAAAAATGAAAAACAATTTTTAGATAACGAGTATTCTTACGTTATAATTAAACATGTTATAAGAAAATAAACTTAGATTAGTTCGCCCGTTACGCGAAAAAATTTACGAATTGCTTATATACTGACGATGGCCTAATGTAAGGTCGAAACGTCTATGTAATATTTAATTGTTTGTAATTTGATTATAATTTATTGTCATCAAATATAACTACTCGCTAACGATCTTGCGTTCGCAGGGTGGTCTTTATCTTTTCGTTTTTAAATTTTAATCACATATTGACATTGTTTAAGGAAGTATTTTTCGACCCTATATTTATAGGAAACTTTTTGTTCGGAATAATATCTCAAAGAACATTCGGGAACACTCTATAAATATATATACATTTATATATACATTTATATATTTATATATATTATATATACATTTATATATATATATACATATATATACATATACATACATAATTAAAGGAATAAAAAAATACTGAATTATATTCATCTAAAGTAAAACGTAAAACGAATAAATGTAATTTAAAATATATATGCTTTGTTCCCCCCCCCCCCTCTCCTTCATGTTTTATAACCGCTGTCTTATGTCAGTTCATATTCTTATAATTCTTTTATGATGATTGACTAAATTTTCAATTAAATCAAATTAAATTTTTCTTGGATATTTTCATATTGTCGGTACAACATTATCGATGCACTATTATATTTACAATTGCGTTTACATAAAATAATTACAATTTTTCCTTGCGTATGTACATTGTAATCGCGATACGATTTAAACATATTTTACACTATCTGTAAAACTTGTACCTGCTGGTCGCTGCAAATCTTAATCATTTTACAATTGTGGCAATAAACTTGTTCCGAATATTTCGATGGCTCCAATTATGAATGTTTCCAAATTACATACACTATGCATTATAAGGAGAAAAACAAATATCGTATGTGTTTTAGGTAAAGAGAACATTATCCTTTCACGCAATTTTTACACGAATGCACACACGCACGCACGTACGAACATTAAATCAGTGAGTATCATGAGCATAATAATTTCTGCATAAAATATCAATAAAATATCAATGTATAATTACATATCGCACCTATGTAAGAAAAATTACACAAATCGAATTTTTTAAATTTCATATTATAGAGGTTGTATTCTAAATGTGATCTTTAATTAAGAAAAATACAAGTTGAATCTAAATACATCCCAAAGAAACATAACACAAGAAAAAAATGACACAAATATAAATAATTTTTAAAAGTAACACAATAGCATAACAAAATTAATTACGTTACGTCTAGAGAACTTGAAACAAGTCATCTGTCATTAGCTCTTAGTTAACTTATATTTAATATTGTTATAATTATAATAAATAATTTTAAAATGGAATTTCTTTACCTTTTTCTGAACATTTCATATTTTTTGTATTTGTGTCATTTGTCTTGCAAGAAATACGATAAATCGTGGAAACTGATGCATATATTATGTATATACAAGATGTTCCATTTTAATTTATTCATGCAAATATCTCGAAAAATTTGGAAGATACAGAAAAATGTTTCAGGTGAAAATGGAAAGTTTGAAAGGAAATATATTTTAGTCACAGTTTTTTTTCTGACCTCAAAAAGGTATGAAGATCACTTTCAATTTTTTAAATGAAATTATATGATTTTTTTTTGCATAATAATATGATTCCTCTAATTATTCTGTATATAAAAATATTATGATAGAGATATAAAAAAATTAATAGTTTACGAAATATTTTATATTTTATTCATATATTGACATAAAATATTAAATATTTCGTAAATTATTAATTTTTTTATAATTGTACGTTAATATTTTTGTATGCAGAATAATTAGAAGAATATTATATAAAAAAAAAAAGAATCATAATTCCAAAAAAGTGGAGGTAAAAATATGTCGTCTCTCCTCGAAATCATTTCATATTTGAAACATTTTTCCGTATCTTACGTATCTTATGTTTTTGGAAATATTTGTTTGGGGCAATTAAAATGGGATTCTGTTTGTTTGTTGTGTGTGTGTGTTTGTGTATGTGTGTAATATTGCGCAATGTACAATTGTAGCGCATCTCATATACGTTACTATAAAATTCTATGATGAAAAATTAGATACACACACACACACACACACACACACACACACACACACACACACACACACACACACATTGCT
>NW_017259325.1:743829-748300 GCF_001594045.1 Atta colombica
TAGAAAAAAATCATGATGTATTATAGCTTTTAAATATCTTTGATATTGTCTTCGATGTGTTACACTTACACCTATTATGTTCAAGAAGAATGTAATTTAAAAAAAGCGTTAGGATTATGCAAAATCCGATTCGATATTTGTAAAAATTAGCAATTCTTATTTAACGTTTATTGACAAATAATGAATTTCTTTTATAGATCTCTCTGTGAGGCTGACATATAACGAATGAAACGAGTTATTTAGATATTTTTTCGTTATGTGTATATTTTTTTATACTTCGTTTTCACCAAGGTGCTCTTGTTTTCATAGTGTATCTTTATCATACATATGATATATGAGAATAATTCGATATAAGAACAATTTATCAGTGTTCTCATTGATGATTTATCGCTATCATTCTACGATGTAATTTTGATAAATCTCTCTCGTAGGACGTCAGTAACTTTAGTTTTGATAACAGTGAGCCAGCACTGTCGAATCGTAATAATAAAAAGTAAAATATAGAAAAAACTTTATAAACGTCCATTGGCAGAGAAAATATTCGAAAATATAAAAATGTACAAAATTTTTTCACCTAATGCGATAAAACTTTCAATTTATATTAAAATATCTCCATTAGAACATATTACTTTTGGAATTGAAAGATATAACTTAACTTAAACGTTTAAGCAGGATTTAAAAAAAAAAAATCTTTGTCATTAATATACATTATCGCTTAAAATCATTTACACACACACACACACACACACACACACACACACACACACACACACACACACACACACACACACACACGCACGCACGCACGCACGCACGCAACGCACGCGCGGAGATACAATAATACTTGTACGTGGCGTTAAAAAAAAGTTTGTATACAAGTCTGATATTGAGACAAGCCTATAGCAAAACTTGCGCTAGACGAACGAAGCGTTCGCACGCACGAAAAATTCACTCGTATGTACATTTTTGTTCTTGATTGATACAATTTCTGCGTAGATTCATAGATGGCATTACGTTACACGAGTGCAGATGCCGGTAGGGAGCTGTGCTTTGGTTTTGTCTTGTTTAAAAAAACCTTTATACACCCATTAAAATCAGCGCTCACGAGGACGTGGCCTCCGCAGCCTTTAGTGCGTTGTTCAACGACAGGATCAACAGGAACCCCATCTATGTTAGAGCTATCCATGCCTTTCGACTCCTCTTTGTTCTCCCATTGTTCTCTCGCTTCGATTTGCTTGATAATACTATCTGGATTTGGTGCGAATACGGCACACGTTACTACAGCATTGTGCGCCTTTATGCCCTCCCAGAAATCATTTCGATCCCTACGAACGCTAGAAAATTTGGAATAATCATGATGGGTTTTCCAGATATAAATGCACTGGTTTTCAGAACCGCTAACTATATATTGTCCATCTGGGCTGAAACTTGCTTTAATTTGACTACTGATGTTAACGTATCCCTTATATTTGCAAGACAAATTCAAATCTCTCAAATCGTACAGACGAATGCGACTGTCATTCGATGTGACCAATATCTTGTCTTCTCCCGGCATTGGCTCGATTCCACTGATCTTACGGCCAGTGGAATTTTTTCCTCTTGTTGATCGGACATGTATTTGAGTATGGTATTTCAATTGATCGGTATTATAAAATATGCAACGACCATCATATGATCCCACAACCGCAAATTTTCCGTTCTGACAAAAGTTTGCCGCAGTAATCAACTTTGTTTGTCCGTCCACTTCGTTCCATACCGCAACCTTTTTATCTGGAATATTCCATAAACGTAATTTACCATCCAGCGATCCTGAGAGAAAGTATCGGTCGTCCCGCGGATGAAATACTATGGCGGTGACAAAGTCGATATGTTGAAAGCAACATAAGCATTCCTTACGAGATATATGCCAAAGTCGTACAGTTTTATCCATCGATGAAGATAAAACGAAATAGTTTTTAGACCATGAGACGTCAAGTAGATCTGAGGTATGACCGGTATATGTGCAAAATGGCTTTGGCATGAATGGACTTTTCGTTCCTTCTATCTCGCTGAAGGCACTAGCCACGATGTTAGGATCTTCCATAGATTGCTGCGAAACTAACGATTCCTGTGAAGGAGTAGGACTGACTTTTTCCGCATTATATTTGGTTCGCATGTCTTGAAAATACGTAAAGGCGTCTCGTAGAACCCAAATCCTTAGAACACGATCTTGTCCTGCAGTGGCCAACAATCGACCGCAGGCTGAAAACTTCATGCACCAAACAGGTCCTACGTGTTCCCCACTAAGATCTTGAACGTGCTGCAGACAACTGAATTCATACGGACCTTTGTGACTATTTGATGCCTTTAATTTTATATACTGCTGTTCACCAGGATAGACTTCGTCTACTATATCCATGACATCTTCCTTATGTCTCGCATGTGATACTTCTTGCGCGATCGATTTGGCTTTGTCCATGGTCTTTTTTACAGTCGATCCTAGGAATCGTTTCAATTTTTGCGTCCGTTTACGAACTCTATCTACAGATACATCTTCATCTGGCGGTATACTAGACATTTTACTGTCCACGCTTTCCTCATCGCTCTCTTTTTCCTTCTCGAGACTAGAATTGCTTATGTACTTGGATTTAGTAAGTCTCATAATATGTAATGACAAAGGATTGATACATTGTGGTAATTTATCTTCTGCTATACTTAATGGCACCTGCTCTCCCGTATCTAAATTCGTCACAGGCACTTGTTCCAGGATTTCCTGTAAAAACACATGGCATTTAAAAATATCATTCTATTTTTATATCCTTAACCTTTACACACATTAGTTTTGGGTATCCTTAATACAAATGTTCAGTCATTCGTGTCTTGATTTAATTTTCACTTTTACAAGTATAAATTAATACTTTTACAAGAATATATAAATTATTAAACAATTTCAACATATATTTTGACATCTTTAGAAAGTATTTGCAGTTATATATAAAACAAATTATAAATAAATAGATAAATTCTTGTAACTAAATGTAATTAATGAAATCAGAAAAATGCACTGTTTCATGTAAAAATATAAAAAACTCTGAAACAAAAATGTTTAAAGGAAAAATATGGTTCAGTATCTTAAAATTGACATTTCAAACTACAAAAAAAAGATATTGGAGTTCTAATGTCGGCTGTCCAAAATTTAATTATTCAATAACCTGAAAATGATGTTTCTTTTTTAATATACATAAATGGCTATAAATTGAAGATATATTGTATTTACATTTTAAAACAATGGATTTTATTATTGCTATTGTGTTAAAAAAATTTATAATTTATTAGGAAAATATTCTTTCTAACATTACAGATAACATAATATATTATATAATATTACTAACAACATTTAGAACAAAGATACCAAAAATAAATAAAAAAATTTATTAAGAACTAGTATGTTTTAATTTCTTTTTTAATAATTCGCGAAATATTCTCGCAATGCAATCGAGAATTAATTGAAGTTTAAGAAAGAAAGTTAAAGAAAAAAAAAACATTTTTTTAAGTTACAGAAAATATACACTCTGTACACACCTTGGGTCATTTGTGACCCAGAAGTGAACTTTGGAGTTATGCAAGTTAAAAGATACGCATGAATCGAGGCTGTTAAAGCACTAAACTTGTTCTTTAGATGCCAAACTTTTTTTTAATAATAAAAAAGAAACCGATATTTGACCAAGTACTCTTAGTATTTAAAAAAAAAAGAAATGGGCGGAACACAAATGACCCAGATGTGTATACTAAGGATAATATTAATATGGAATATATCTTTACGTTTATATAGATTAATTGAATGACAAACCATATCGGTAAGCCGCTTGCCAGAATCTGTCCTAGTCCTTACAAACATATTTAGTTGCTTGACCATATCTTGATCACCAGCAGATTTACGCCTTTCTTTGGAACCTTGTGGACTCATGCCTGAGAGTTTATGTAGACCTAGAGAATAACGGCCAATACTATTGCTTGATGTTGATCCTAATGGACTGCTAGATTTTTCACTTGATCGATTAAGTAATTCTGCTTTCATTCTTTCTACTCTTTCTAGTTCCTCAGTAGATGGACCTTCTGCTTTCAATTTATCTTCATCCTAACAAAAAAAATATATACATATAATATTCTTGAGGCTTCCACAGATTTCTATATTTCTATAAAGATTATGCGTTTCGTGGGTTTTCTCCGTGTATAAATCCATTCTTAGAATGCCAATGTTTTGTGAATCTTGCAGTCCTTCATCAGTATCAGGTTGCTTCTCGCCCTGATGAAGTGGACTGCAAGGTTCACGAAACATTGGCATTCCAAGAATAAATCTGGACATGAAGAAAACCCACGAAATGCATAATTTTTATATATATGCATATATATATGTATATATATATATATATATACATATACGTACAAAAATTTTCATTTTTCATGTTTTTGCCCTAGAGAAAAAGTTACA
>NW_017259325.1:748400-749879 GCF_001594045.1 Atta colombica
TATTTTCTATTTGCAAACAAAAAGATGAGAAAAGTGTTTACTTGTGGCTTAACGACGTACTGGCCTTTCGTCGCAGATCGGATATCAAGAGAGTGCTCGAATTCTCTCGTAATCGATTCTATGGTACTTGCTGGACTTGGAAGTGGCGACGCGGAAACAAGCACTTCTGCAGAGGGCTGAAATGAATTGCTTAAAATAAATTACATCCGCGTAGTGGATCTTGTTAATCAGTGCCAATGAAAAGATAATTGATAAATCTTACAGCAAGATCGCTCGATGCGTGTGTCTTAATTTTCTTTTTACGACGCGGTGGAGCAACAGGGACACCAGGCATCGCAACATCTTCCACTGATTTTCCATTATTTTTTGTGCTAGCGATGACATCAGGTTCTTGAAGCATAATAGTCTTGTCACTTTGCGAGTGAGAAGTATAATTGGATGTACTGTTAACAGAGGATTCCTGCAGGACATCCCCTGATAACGTAAGGATACTGGAAGATTGGGACACCTTACCAGAGGTTGTGTCCTCGTCTTTGCTCGGAATACTAGCAATGGAGGACATCTGACCCTCGCGGGTAAGGGCGGCAGGAGGAGGGCACTGGGATATACCAGATACAAGTACGCCAGAAGCGTTATCTGCGACTCCCGCCAGAATTCGGCCCACTCGTCCTAAAGAGGTCATACTTTGTAAGCTAAGGGTGTCATGCTCTATAATTCTGAACGGATGGGTCGTTTTTGAAGGAGTAGGATAAACACCCTCGATGGAAGATGTCTGGCTATCCGGAGGAGAACTGTTAATCGGAATGTCATCATCTTCCGTTTGCATACGTTGTCGAAGTTCACGAAATCTTCTTCTGCCTACAATCTTGTCTGTGGTGGATTCTTTACCATTCTCATCCTAAAATATATTTCATATTCTACAATTTTTTAATATTCATTGCAATCTTTTCTAAAGTGTTTTATGTGAAATATTTTAAAACTAGGTATATAAAAAGATGTGCATGTGTTTTTTGAATGAAATTCATCCTAATTTAAAAAAATAATAAGTAGAATGTCTTCCCTGCTTTCAATTTTTCTAAAAAAATTCAATCTATGCAATATGCATTAAAACAACATTTTACAAATATTAGAACAATACACTCACTAGTTTTTCTTTATTTTGTTCACAGTCTATGGAATCACGACTCTTTGGTTCAGCTGGTTTTACAAAGACATGATCATCCTCCTGTTTGCATACTTGCAGCGTTTTATCAGCATGGCTTTCCGCACTGATGGAATCACGTTTAACTTTTCTATAACAATCAAAATTTAATATAATTAATTATAAATTATCTTATATATATCTTATTCTCTTGCAGTATATTTAATTATAAGTGTTCTAAGATGCAGCAAAACTGCTGTATTCTTATAATAAAAATGTATGTAAAAATAAAACTAAATGATAAATGCAATATCGATAATTTATACAAATTTTTATTT
>NW_017259325.1:749979-759182 GCF_001594045.1 Atta colombica
GTTGCTCGAATAATGATTTGGAAAAATCCTGGTTATATTTATATGCCAAAGTTGGAGCGTATGACATTGACAGTATATTTAAAAAAATTAAATAAAATAATGTCATGTCGATCAAGTGCTCGTATACGCAAAGTCTTGCAGACATAATTCATTCGCGCGCGTTTAGAAAACGATCGATCAATGTACATATGCATACGAAAGCACATATGATGAATCATCTATAATATCTGTATAAGAATACGCGCGAGGTGCGAGTCATTTGAGTATTTACTATTCATGACATAATGGTATGATGGAGATCAGCGGAGATGGAAAGGCAACAATTACCGCGATGAACGATGAAACGAATCGTCCTCCGCGTCGAAAAACTCCTCGGAATCGCTGCTGCCCGACATCGTCGTCCTCAGAGAATAATACGTGCAAACTGCCTCGTTTTCGCATTGGAATCGTTGACGCACGTCACGCGCGTTGATAAGCAGCAAACAAGAAGGTCGTAGCCGAATAGGGGCGATCGCGTGAACTACACAGAGTCATGTTCAATTTGCAGATTTGCAGCAGCAGCAGCAGCTCCAGTACGACAGTTACACCACGGAGTAAAAAGAATAAGATCAAACATCAAACTCGTAACTTGTAGTATTCGTTTTTTGCTCCACTGGGAAAATTGGTGCAGCACCAGCGTCGCGTTAGGTAACAGGTTTCGACGAAAATTGTACATACTAAGTGTAATACAAAATTGTAACAGTACAGGTTAGGTTAGGTTTAAGGCTAGTTTCATCAATGCCGATTACTTGGCCTGACTTGAGCTTTTCAACTCTGTTGATTGGCTATAGAACAAAGAGATCCGAAATCCTCTCTGTCTTCCAGTCAATATAAAACGCTCTTTAACACGCTTGAAAAATTCGTCATACGACAAAAAACGGATGCATGTAATATTGGCCTTAGCTCAGTTGCACTAACTTTGGCTGCGTTCTACTTAACGCTCACAACGCTCATGGAAACATTTCATCCTTGTCATTTATCAAATGTTAAATAAAGACGAACGATGTTCGTAAGCGTTAAGTGGAACGCAGCCTTGACTTTAAGCGAAACTTAAAACTCTCTCTGTTTCATTTTAAAGCGAAAAAGAGACAGAGATAGAGAGAGTTTTAAGCCCCACTTAATCAGCTGATCAAGAATGTGTTCCAAATTTACTGTCTACTGAAAATCTATAATTTACGTCATGCATATAGATTTTCAGTACTGGCAGTAAATTTTGAAACACAGCTTAAATATGAGTTGCCAATTGTTAAACTGAAAACTTATGCGTGGTCTATAATGTAGTAGTAATGGATAAGGTTGTAAGAATAACAAATTGACCAATCACAGTTGAATGTGAGAAGAATCGACTGTGATTGGTCAATTTCTTACTCTTGCAGCCTCATCCATTACTGACACTGTCATTGTAGACCACGCATTAAAGAGCGTTTATATTAGCCGTAACTGTACGAATCGTAATCTGTAAGAATTGACTAATCACAGTCAAGTATTCCCTTCTCATTCGATAGTAAGGAAATACTCGAAGGTGATTGGTCAATTTTAACAGATTACGACATACGATATACGTTTACGGCCAATATAAACGCTTTTTTATCATCTCTACTCTAATTTCTTAATAAATCCGTTACAAAATATATATTTGTAAAAATACTTAAAAATATATTAATATCTCAAAATCTAATTTATTATCCACGCTACACTTTTTTCTTACTATGAATAGATTAAAAATTAAAACAGATTATTTTAAATCTTATTATTAACTATTAGTTTTTGGATTTCTCTGTCTTGCAATCAATCAATGGGCTTGATAAGCTTGTCGTACGACAAATCGATGAATAAGACAGAAATGAACGAATTATGGTCAATTATTCTCCTCGCATTCGATTGTAAGTCCGAAATTACAATAATTTTACTTGATTTAATTACATGATTTAAGCTTCAAGCCGTAAGAAATCAACCAATTACGAATTCGAGGAATATAATCGACTATGATTCGTCCATTTCTTATAACTTAAGACTTAAAATTCTATTGTAGATCCGGAGTAAAAAATAGAATGGAATGGTCAAAGCAATACTTTTTACCGAATTCTTAAGTCTGTTTTTTTTTAACTAAAATTCTTGCACAGTTCATTTTTCTTTCTTTTTTCTTCATATTGGAAAAAAAAGTCATGATTAGCGTATTAATTAGTAACTTTTTATTAAATAATTTTAATTTCAATAATACATTTAAAGAATAATGTATTAAATTGGTACAGTATGTATTAATATGATTAATTAAATACATATATTATGTATATATTTACACACATTGCCGAAAAACAATTTATTAAGAAGTTAGAGTGTATATCAATTATGCATAAGGCAATCAGAGAAAAAAAATTTTTTAAACTCTCTACGCAGAAGTTGCTGTAATTGAGTGTATGGCAATTGCCCACAATCCAATTGCGCGCAAGCCAATCAGTGCTAAAAGAAAAAATAATCTAAAACTCCTTACGCAGAAGTCGCTGTGATTGGCAGTGGGCAATTGTAACAGTGTACAATCAGAGACAAAAAGGTTGCAACACTTTTTTTTCAATGAATTTCGGAACGCAACGTGTTCACTGAATATTTGATTCTTATTGGCCTAGTATCTACCGAGAATTTAATCCGAATCAGAATGTTAGGCCGGATTCACACCTTGACGGAAAAGCGGAAAGCGGAAAAGCGGAAATCAATCGGAACTCGCAGTAGTAATACATTTCGCTTGTCTGCTTTTGGAGATCGATTCTGTATCTTGAAATGAGGTGAAAATTATAAAAGTGAGCGAATTTACTAGAATACTGATTATTTCATTGGTCAACACCTAATAAATTTGCTCGCTTTTGTAATTTTCATTTTGTTTGAAGATATAGAATCGATCCCCTAGATGCACCTATTATGCACTTGATATGATGTTAACTAGTTACTTTCTATTAAATTATCTTAATTATCTTAATTTTGACGTTAAGTAGTACATTAGTAGTAGTACATTAGTAGCGATTAGTTTTTATTTGTGGATCCATAAATAAGAAACCAATCGTTCGATGAGCAAGTTACATTCTGAAATCCGAAAAATAGATATTGCACTTTTTATAACCGGCTGTACAGGACATATATTACAATAAAAAGAATTAATAGGCTCCAAAGAATAAATCAGAGAATGATTATGCCTATGAGAGCCAAACACTGGATGTACATACGCATGTAATGAATTTATTCAATCAATATACAATAGACGTTTCAATCCTACTGCGGATCCTTCTCAATATCGCAAAACTATTATAAAAATACAATTAAAATTACAGACATATAATATGAGAATTTAATTAATCATTTTAATGTATGTATATATTAATTTAGTACAACATTCTTTAAATACATTGGTAAAATTGAGATAATTTAATAAAAAGTTACTAGTTAGTACGCGATTTAAATGCTCGATGCGAAAGGGTCGTCGATGTAGGGCTCAGTAGTTGATACCACTGTCGATACTATTTCGGCGTTGTCCAATGCTGTCTCGGCGTCATGGAAAAGAGCCATGCGATTGGTGCAGAGGAAATTCACAGCCCCGAACTCGTGCGGGCGCCCGCTCTTCGGCATGCCTGCCGTAAAGGAGCCGAACCGTCACACAAAAGCAAGATGGAGGATCTCACAGTCGAAGTATGCGGCGAAAACGGAGCGTATTATAAGGTTCGTTCTGTGAAAAGTATACAAAAAAGCGGGCGGAAGCCTCGGGCAGTGGATAGGCCGAGCCACGAGCCGCGGCGCGATCGTAATCTCGCGGGACAAAAGCCCGTACTTCGCGAATGCACGGCCCTCAAATGTTCGCGAGGTAACGCGGCTTCCCTCGACGCCATGTCTCGTTTGACAGGGCGTGATTTTCTCTTGCCTCGCGTCGTTGTGCATTTGCGTTCGCGGTGCTATCATCAACTCATCAATTTAGCATTATTCCAAATTTACGACATGCGGACCCGTAAACGCTCACAATCGCCCTCCCTGCACCCTCCTTCTACCTCGCCCGTCTTCCCCCTTCACTCCGACGAGTCGCGATTTTACGTTCAACTGGCCTGCGCTACTCGCTACACTCCTGATTCCTACAAAGACGACTTACTACATGTTTCGTGTATAACTTTTTTCAGGCCTTTGTCACCGATGTCTTTGACGACGAAGTTTTGGTAACTTTTGAGAATGAGTAAGTTTTTCTCACGACTCACCATGTTTGACAAGAACGTGCATTTTTTTACGTCTTGATGTGATGTTTTGTACAACAACAACAATGTATCACATCTGTGGACATTATGCTAGATAACTTTATGATTTGCCATAACTTCTTATTCTCGTCTCACTTGTTTCTCACTGTAGAATAATAAAGATTCATATGAATTTATTGGTTCATTCTATCATTTCTTAATCTATAGTGTTAGAGTGATATATATTTTTATTTTGTTACATTGCATATGTATGTATGTGTATATATATATATATACATATATATATATATATACTTCTATTTACAATTATATTATTTATTGATTATACAAAATATTAGATAATAATTTTTCTTCCTCTTTTGTGTTACATATTAACAAAATATATTAACGGGAAAGACAGACATACGTGAAATAAAAGAAGAGGCAAACTTTAATAACAGGCTAAAATAATGGAAAGTTTATTGTTAAATTATAGAACAATGAAATAAGTGATATGGAAATAAGACATATATAACGTATAAATAATCTATAATTTTTTTATTTTGTATTCTGGTAAATAACTTAAAAGTTATGTATTGTTTAAATGTACACATGTACACTCTTCTTACTGTTTTTATAATATAACATTATAATTATAATATTTATCTGAGAATTTTACTCTTATCCTATAATAAAACTTTCAAATAAATTTTTTTTTCACTATTTTGTTACACATAGATGTTATGTGTGAAATATATATATACATAATTGTACAACTCGATCTAATCGAACGTATAATGCGTATTTCAGCTGGCAACCCGAATCGAAATTCCCATTTGCTCAAGTCCGTCTACCTCCAAAAGATGGTTCCAAAACAGAATTTCAGGAAAACCAGGAGATCGAAGTATTCTCTAGATCTAACGATCAAGAAGCATGGGGTTGGTGGAAAGCACTTATTAAGGTAAGCAATATAATACTTTGATAAATATATAGATGGCCGATATAGTACTTATGCTAATTATTAAAGCCTTGTGTCCATATTAGAAATTTGTTCATCCGAGATCTCAGATGAAGAAAGAATTAACCAATCACATTGATGTGATTAAATTGTTCAAATGTGATTTGTTAATTCTTTCTCTGTCCAAAATCTCAGCAATTTCTAATGTGAATTCATTGTGAACACGAGGCTTAATACCTTGTATATATACTTGATTGGAAAGTTTGATACATGCTTATATAATGCAATTGCTAA
This sequence comes from Atta colombica, assembly GCF_001594045.1. NCBI lineage: Eukaryota > Metazoa > Arthropoda > Insecta > Hymenoptera > Formicidae > Atta > Atta colombica. Next base: position 755,476 of record NW_017259325.1, read on the forward strand.
AAGCACAAATTAGCACAATTATTATTTCTTCCTCTTCTCCAACAATAAAAAAAAAATCTCAAAAATCAATCTTTATTTTTTAATGATTTTCTTTATCTTTTATATGATTTTTCTTAGATGAGTAAAGGAGGTTTTCAAGTAGTCGAATACTTGGGATGGGAATACACATATACTGAAATTGTAGCTAGTGAGCGACTGAGAGCCAAAAATCCAAATCCCCCTATTGACAAAAACACATTTCACAAGATCGAAATTGAAGTACCTGAAGAGCTGAGAGAATTGTAAGTAAAAGTGTTTCTAAAAAAGAAAAAGTAATAACTAATAATTTGTTGCATATAAATAATATCTATATTTACTTTTGTATCTATAATTAATTATAGATATAGGGATTATATATAACTTTTTACTCAAAATTTGTCTTAGATAGTATTAAGAAGTAATTAAGTTAAGAATGTTATATTGCAGTGCGAAGATGGACAATGCACATAAAGAATTTCAAAAGGCGATAGGGGCGGCAGTGTGCCGATATGTGCCTGAACGAGGAGTACTGCTGGCCATCTCCCGTCATGAAAATATACATCGTCACAGTAGCATGCTCCAAGAAATGCACTTTAGAAACTTATCGCAAAAGGTAAATTTTTTTTATATTATTAATAAAGTTATTTATGTGAGAAGTTATTTATGAGAGAAATGTGTAACTTTAATAATTATTGAGAAATATAGAAATATGCAATTTAGAAATATGCACATATGTATAGTATATGGTATAGACTATTTAACAAATTGTTGGAAATTCTTTTTTTAAAGATGCATTTCTTGCATTCTTTTTTAAGTCTTATTATCTACACGATAGCTCAAATATCTCTATAAAAATATTTAATTATACGTTTCTTTTTATTAATATTTCACAGGTTTTACTGTTAAAGAGAACGGAAGAAGCAGCCCGTCAACTTGAATCCACTAAGCTTCAAACAATAGGGGGGTAAGTTATTAACATTTTTTTGGTTTTTGTAAATAATAAAAAAAAATCTTGTGAGATTGTTTACCTGCTCTTGTCCATGTACTGTCCTGGTTACCATCCTGTCTGTGGTTTGCATTTACTGGCAGAAAATCAGATCACAAGATTTCTAATCATCAATTGATATGTGCGCTTTAGTATCACGTAACCTCATGTATGCGATTACACAGGCACATCATAGTAGTGTTTATCGTTCATCTTTGATTTTTTTTTCTTTTTTCCTTTTCTTTCTTTTATCTCTGTTACAAATTTACAATATTATAGATAGATTATTCAACAAATTTAACATTTTTTAAACTTTATATAACTATTCAAATTTCTCTTCTATTATAACAGAATAGGTGCAAGTAAGAAAAAGTATCATGTGCACTACGATTCATTCAACCTTTCCATAATAGCAGATACCTTTCGTTTTAAAACTATTAGATTCTAAGCATGATCATATGCATTGCAGACACATTCGTTACTGATTGTTTTATTACGACATTTATATTAAAGCGGAAATGCTATCTTAAGTGCAAAGTATTCTATAGTTTGCAAAGTATATAATAATTGATAAATTCTTTCAGATAGAATATATCAAAATGTATTATGTATGATAAAACTATATAAATATTCTGTTTACTTCTTGAATTTAAGCTGCCTTTGATCTTTTATTACTTTAGTATAACTCGTCGTCTTAACACATAATAGAATAAAATGCATCTCAAGATAAAGAAAAAAATTATTAACATATGAAATATAAACATTTTACTCAAAATATGTAAAGATATGTAAAATCAGGAAAGTAAATAAATAGTTGTAATGTACAAAAGTATTGTAGATTTAGAGAAATATTTCAGAACATAAAATTTACAGAAAAATTTATATCCAAAATATATGGATAGACATTCGCACATACACTCATTCGCTATATTTTATAATATTACTATTATAACGTGTATGTGTATTTTGTATGTACACACACACACACACACACACACACACACACACACACACACACACACACACACACACATAAATTCAAACTTAATTTATTGTTGGGAAAAATCCTGATATAAATATGATACTCTACATATTAAATATTAAAGTAACTCAATAACAATCTTATTCGGTATGTATTTTAATAAAGCGTATACGTGCATGCGTACGTGCGTGCGAGCACGCACATAATGAATATATGTGTTAGTGTGAGTGTGGGTGTATATGCGTATGCATATGTATAAAAAAGGATTCGCGATGAGATTTCATGTAAATGTTTGAGCAAATAAAGTTGAAAGACAAACTTTATACGCAAGTGTCTGCATGCATTAATCAAGAGCAAACAGACAGAATGGCAGGGACATAGGATAGGGCCATCTTATAATGAGTTTTCACTGAGTTACACCATTCTCATTTCAGCAAATTTAGATCTTCAAACTTTATATATCAGCGTGTCTCAGACTTTGAGGCAGGAGTGAAAACAAATTCAAGGTGAGATCACAGCAGCGTGGTTTAGAATTAAGTTTAGCTTACTGTATGACAAAATACACAATTATTTTTCGAACGGAAATGAATTTACACTTTAAACGTGCATGCTTCAGCGTTGTGTAGTATATTCACGGAAATCCATGTGCTTCAAATTCACTGATATAAAACAATTATTTATATCTTTCTCCATTATGTGCTGTGTAGTCAGATTTTGCGTAATTGATGAGGTAGCCAACAATATATACGTGTAGCTGTGATCGGTTCCCGATTTCATTTTCTGTTATTTACACATTACGTAGGTTCTTAATCTTATTATTTATCTATTCTAATGAACGCCGGATCTTGGCCTGCCAACGTTTGAGAAACACTGATATATCCCATATCTTGCACATACATAAATGGTGGCTCTATCCCATATATTCTTATAAAGTGAAAAAAGCAATTAAGTATCAATTAAAAGAATATGTATTTTATTCGTAGGTAATATTAACATATTTTGGAATACTTTATTCGGCATATAATATATTCAATAATATAATTTTACTTTTTTTTATATAATTCGATTACTAATAACGTACAATAGTTCCCTTTCACACTTTTTTTTTCGTTTTCCTTGTCTTCCTTTCTTAAAAGATGAATTCGTATTATATTATAATATATGATTATTTTATTAAACAAAATATAATTTCAGAATTTTTTGCCATTTTGTCTATTTATAAAATGAACATTAGAATACCCGTGTGACTGTGTGTGTGTGTGTGTGTGTGTGTGTGTGTGTGTTTTTACATATATATATATATGTACAAACATGTATATAATATATAAAAACATATTGTAGAAAGTGTTGCATAATTTTAAATAATTAAAGATTGCATGTGACATACAAGTTAATATTATATTTTTCAATATTTTTAATCAGTGTTTTGATTGTAACATGATAGCATTTAAAAAATATTTAAACTTGTTTCTAAATGTATATATTTACATATGTCGCATGGTTATTACATTAGTTCAAAATTCATCAGATGTAAATGTAAAATTGTCATTTTTTTAAGGTATAGCCAGCTTTATGTAATTTATTTGTATCTGCCAAAATGCAAGCCATTGACAAGAATTTTATTCCTTTATAATATTAATAAATTTATGGCATGTTACAATAAAGAATATAATATAAAATAAATAATTACATTTATTAAAATATCTCTTGTACATTTCTAAA
>NW_017259325.1:759282-764404 GCF_001594045.1 Atta colombica
GATGATGATGGAAGGAGAGAGGAAAAAGATGCAAAATTTTATTCTTTTTCTTAATTTTAATTTATTTAAATTCTTAGAAATTTTATTTCAAACAAGATTATGTACGAAGAACGTGGAATATGAAGTTTACATTATTTTATCTTTTTTTTTAGATATACTGATGAATTTAATGTTCGAGAAGATCTGATGGGGCTAGCTATTGGTGCTCATGGTGCAAATATTCAACAAGCGCGAAAAGTTGATGGCATTACAAATATAGAGTTAGAAGAAAATTCATGCACATTTAAGATATATGGAGAGGTAATAACAAAAATTATTGTACTGCTTGTATGTTTCTAAAAATGTGTTATAAAGATTTATTCAAATTGTTTTTATCTAATTGAGGAGCGGACTCTTCCAAAATGCATTTTATCCAAAATTTCATTTTTTTAGTTAAAGATGGCATAGTGTTCAATGTTGAAAGACATATTTTAAGCTCTACGATGTTCTGAAAGCATTTCTATATCATCAATTTATGTGCTAAAAAAAATCTTGACGTTTGAAGTGCATTATATTCTTTAACTAAAAACAAACAAAATGTATTTGTTTAATATTTTTAACAACTGTTTAGTTACAATTTTGTTGAACATTTCACATTTTACTGATTGACATAGTTATTTTCTGCGCGCAACTTTCTTTCTCGTTTTTCTGAAAATTTTGGACAAAACGCATTTTGAAAGTCTATTCTTCGATTGTAAAATGTGTACAAATCTATATATATATTATTATACATTGAGTTGATATATAAAGTTTAATTTGTTTGTAATGTTTCTTAATCACAGACGCATGAAGCTGTTAAAAAAGCTCGATCTATGCTGGAATATAGCGAGGAATCTATACAAGTCCCACGAGTGTTGGTAGGAAAAGTAATTGGGAAGAATGGTCGTATTATCCAAGAAATTGTCGACAAGAGTGGTGTAGTAAGTATATTTTTATCATTATTTAATAGAACTTAACATGTCTATATTTTTATAGATATTACTTTCAGAATTAAGATCTCTCAGGTAGGGACTGTCCTTTCTTAAGTAATGATGTTTAAGAATATCATTACATTATTATATAAGTATATCAATTTTCATTTTCAGTTGATACAGTATGATTTTGTTAAAACTGTCCCAAATTTATAGTACCTAGATTACATATAATACTTTACAGATCGTCTACATCTACTGATATATGTTTATCTCTCAGGGTATGTAGCAATCGAAATTACCAACACGCGTTTTAAGTATAATGATTATTATAGCTTCTCTTTTGCAACATATGCAGACTCTCAAATCGTTCATAATTAAAGACTCCGTAATCAAAATTTAAAATATAGCATTCAATTGAAAATGGAAGTTATAATTTACGAGGGATTAGGTTATATATGACATATACCTTGTCTGTTCTCGGTAGATAACAACTGGCTCGAGTGGGAATATACATATTGATAAAGTAAGTATGTCATTTCCTATTGTTTGTGATTTTATTCCATCAAAGTTTAGTCAATCATTCATATATATATATATATATATTCATATGGAAGCACTCGCAAATCTTACATGAACCACTCGGGCCAGTTCCTTTAAATCGTATTAAAAAAAATAAAAAAAAAACTTTTGTATAATCAGGCCTGTATTCATGTTTCACATTTAGCACTAAATGTGACTGTCTTATTCTGAATGCGCTATTTATCTGATATCAAATATCAGAGTTGTCATTCAGTGTTATCATGGACTGATAATTACATGGCCGCATTTGATGCTAAGTGTGCATTGTATATGGACCTTTTAATGCACATGTGCATCGCAAACAGTAATTAGATGCATAAGTCGTTCCATGTCCATGCATTTGTTTTTTGTCGTCAATTATATTTTAAAACGAATATCATTTCAGAATATGCTTTTACAATCTGATTTATGGAAAACTTGTTAATAATTGGAGATATACGACATAACATTTCTATCATAAATAACAAGAATATTTTGTGAAATTTTTTTATTGCAATAGCATATTGAATATGTATATCATGCATGGGGAATCAGATAGATTTAATGTACGTATACATGCGAATATTTTTTTCTTTGTTTTCTTTTGTTTTCTACAAAGATTATAAATCTCCTATTAATTAGTTTTTCATGTACAAGATATATTGTAACTATTAAATTGTAGAACAAAAGATTATTTTTTTAATGATATAAATAGGCTGAAATTGTTGTTATTTAAGAAAAGAAAATGAAATAATAAAAATCTCTAAATTTATTTACAATTATATCTAAAGGAAAAAAACTGTGATTATAAATACACGATATAATTGCCACGTTTTTGATATGATATGATATATAGTTGTGATTGTGAGAAGATACATATTACCTAAAAGATGATGTTTGAGAAAAGGTAAAAATATCGAGAAATTACTTTTTTTTTATTTTTATTTTTTTTTTAAACTGAAAAATACTTTTGGGAGTATAAAGGGTGTAAAGAATATTTAAGCAAATTTTCGCAGACTGATCGACAAGTCTATTGATGGAAATGACAAACGCCAGTGACTGAAAACTGATGGTATGGATATGAAATACGATTTTAAGCGTCTCATACTAATAATCCGTATCATTAAGTGCGTTAATAGCGCAATTTTAATAACTACGCATTGCAGGTAAGAGTAAAAATAGAAGGAGACAACGAACCTCAACCAACGATTCCACGAGAGGAGGGTCAGGTGCCCTTCGTCTTTGTTGGCACTGTCGAAAGCATCGCCAATGCCAAAGTTCTGTTGGAATACCATTTGGCACATTTAAAGGTAACTGTATATCAATGCACTGATCCTTTCTGAAATATATAAAACCGATATCCTAGAAAGGAGTCGTAAAATAAATTGTGAGTTTGATCGTGGGATTTGATCACCTTGTATAATTTAGGAAGTAGAACAACTGCGACAAGAAAAGTTAGAAATTGATCAACAACTACGAAGCATGCACGGATCGACTACAGGACCGATGCCCAGCTTTCCTCCCACAAGACGAGGAATGGTTGCAGGACCTGAAGAGGGTATTAGCGGTCGTGGAGGTCGCGGTGGTCAGTCTCGAGGGCGCGGATCTCGGGGTAGAGCCCCTACCAGACACAATGCCGGTAATTTTATAACACAAACAGCATTATGAGTTATTATCAAAATATTAAAATATAAACTTGATAATATTGATTGTAATGTAATATTGTATTTTGTAAAGTTTTACGAGAGAATTTATGATTTGCTGTTTGTTTCGATTTGATTATGACTTTTTTGTGTAAGGCATATTTAACAAATTAGTCAATAGGCGAAATGCAAGTGAATTATTATATTTGTCTATATGAACTAGAAATCTGACAATTAACCGGGCATTTTCAGGATTACGTAGAGATACTTTGGATGGCAGCGAGGATCGTGTTCGGGATTTACCGCCAAGAGGTGGTCATCAGGGAGCCGGTAATTCAGGGTACATGAGTGGTAGACAAGGTCGTCCTCCAACCCAACGTAGAGATCGTAGAGACGAACGTCGTCGTACTACCGATGATGAAGATACTGTTTTAGACAGCCAAGACGTTTCAAGCATTGATAGAGGTAATATTTATTGGTAACGTGCGTGCGCGCGCGCGCGCGCGCGTATGTGTGACGAGAGAGAAAGCAAGCGAATAAAGAATAGATGCATACATGTTGATGACAATTCTAACCGTTTCGTCCTAAAGACAAAGCAACGTGTGACGCGTATCAGAATGCTTTAAGATTGGCATGAAATGCGGAGCAAACTCTTGTGACCATCTAACACTAATGTTATCATCAAACCGAATATAAATATATATTCTATTGCATGCTACTAACGTATGCAGTGCAGCTTTCGCTATCTATGATTAAGTTTATCTTTAAATGTTAATTGGGAGTTCGAGAGACAGATGGTCACAATGGTTTGTATATGTATAGAGTCAGTATCGAGTGTGGAGGGAGGAGCTAAAGGAATAAGACGAAGACGACTTCGGCGTTCGCGGCAACGAAGCTCAACGCCAATAAGTGCTAGTCAGACAGGTAGGCCTACCCTCTAGTATCAAGCTCGCGTGAGCATCTCTTTAGGACGATCGGTTGTATAAAAAAGCAGATTATATCCATTTTCCAGTGCTCAATCAATAAACTGACGCGCACACTTATACATACGAAAACATTCAGAATTAATCTATAAATTTGTTTAGGCAGTAATGCCGGCCCGTGCGACCAATCAACAATGAATAGCAAGGAAGGAACACCCGCGAACGACGTATCCATGTCTAACAACAGTTCGCAAGGACCTAAAGGCCAAAGAGAACATCGGTCTCGTCCTCCTCGTATGCAGCAGAGCAATAAGCCTAAAGAAGCTCTGGTTAACGGTACCAGTGGCTAAGCAACCGTTGCGTTGTCGCCAATTGCTACTAACGTTGCTACGTTACACCTGATGAGAGCTATTAACTCCCAGCACGTAACATGACGCATACCGACGCAAGGACTACACGATTATGGAACGCGACATGATTAGTCTACGCTCGTTGTTAAGACTGTTTGCTACCGATAAGAATACGACAGTTGTTTAAGAAATCGTCATTCTCCTTAAACACATTTAAGGACACATATTAATATCCATGCATGGTTTAGTTTAATGATGGTAATTACACTGTCATGTTTGATATACGGATACATTCATTGGGAGATAGAGGATAGCATTTGGTAAGAAGGATTCCCTGATTGTGAAACTGTGCCTCATTTTTATACCAAGCTCCTAACTTATGTGGCAGTGCTTCGGATGTACCATACACCTTGGTGCGGTACACCTTGGTCACTCGTTAACGTTTAACGATCCAATATTAGGCTGGATAATCGCGGCTCGTACGTCAATTATCGCTCTGGATAAGTTTTCATCTAGATATGTCGCTCAGTACTTACATATAATACAATATTTGCAGTGTGCTCCCGATATCATTCCGTGATATCGAATTTATTTAATTTAGCTTATAATAACCAAATTAAATGGCAGCAAATTATTCTACGTACTTTTCATGAATGTTCCGTATTAACGTAAAGATATATATATATATATATATA
>NW_017259325.1:764504-773138 GCF_001594045.1 Atta colombica
TATATATATATCTAGTTGCTTTGATACTTTATTACTTTATTGTCTCGTTATTCTGATACGCTATATATCGGAGATAATTATGAAAACTGAAACGAATGCGACATAACTAAGATGCAACTCGACGCGATACCAGGAAAATGTGTATGGATTTCCGTTGTTAATTATAACAATGGTAGGCGGCAGCTCTAAGAAATTCTGGTTCAAAGGTGTTCCCAATGATGTTCCTTTCTATTTACTTGAGGAAATTGAGTTTTTGATTTACAATTATTAGTAGAGTTATTTAACAACACTAGATTTTTACGTTTCAAAGCTGAGTGTTGATTAATAGTATCATGATGATTGCAAAAATGACTTATTCGAATCTAACACGATCAGATGTGCACAAGGAGTCGGTTTTTATTTCCGAATACACTTTTCACGTAATTTAGTCTTTTCTTTCTCTTTTCTCTCTTTTTTCTTTTCTTTTAATTTTTTTTTTTTTTTTACTTTTACTACAGTCTAAGCATACTATATCAAACTTTAGAATTCGATATCGAGTTTGTTTCTGCATTGTTTCGCATGATTTAAAAAGAAAGTAAACGTATACTTAGTAATACCAATGTATGATGTGCCAGAGAAGGAATGATACATGTTTTATGATATCTAGCTAAAGTGCAGACTTAGCGCATACCTTTATTACTATAATACTACTTAGTCGAAATGTGGATGTCTGAACAAATAAACTAGCTTTACTATACTAAGCTATAAAATAGATATGATCAATTGTTTTAAATTGATTATCAACATTATTAAAAATCAGTTATCAATTTAAAACAGTTGTTTCTTCTTCCGGATATGACAACAACTAATCGGACGTGTCTCATGAATTTTGCAAAAACACATGGCGGTTGATGCAATATATCGACACCTAACAAAACAGCTGTCATTTTATCTGAATATTCTTATGACAGCCAAAAAAACTGAGATATCCCCCAACTTGCTTGTTTCAGATACATTTGTATTGATTGCAATTTGTGCATAATTTAAGAATAAAACATTTCTGTACATAGACTGGCCATTGGTATAATAAACCTCCAATTTCCTTTAATGTAAACGATGTTACCCGTTTTACTTTCAAGATTTTAGAAATTTCCCTGCCTCTCCCTTTCTCTCTCACACATACAAACATTCATTTTCCCATTTACTTATTTCATAATTACAGCATGGATGTGTAAGTATAAGTAAGTAATTGGATTTATTCATTTTATTTCAATTAAATTGACTTGTTTAATTATTTTCGAGTAATTGTTATTTCATCAAAATTAATAACTAAATTACATTTTAAGAGTATATGTTAATTAAAAAAAGCATTTTTATAATCTTATGATTTGTGTAATTTTTCTTTACTTAGTAAATGTTGAAAATTGTAATTATTTTCAATGTCTCGAATATATTATGTATAAATATGTTACGCGTTCATACAATTAGTAATTTATTTTTTACGCAAACGTCATTTTTTTTGTTACACATTTACAATAAATAATAAAATTTTTATGAATACATTGAAATTTAGACTAATATTCATATTCATAATCAGGCCTTATATTTAAGTCTTCCTTAAATTTATCTTCAGATGCTCTATGAATTATTTTATTGATCACTGAGCATCTAAAGATAAACTTAAGGAAATCTTAAATATAAAGTCTGACTATGAATACGGACATAAGATCAATGAGTTTAAAGGAAAGAAGTATATTGCTCATAATTTGCTATCGACCCATTACATCTGTCTGTATACGTATAAGAGTTTCAGGTACAAAAGTGAGACGAGAGTTTAGCGCACATAGCGAGCACTCTCGTACAATCAGTGTATGCCCAGATTCCCGCCGAGACCCTGTTCTTTCCGCCACTGAGCCAATCTGATAGCGTACCATCCCTAGAACAAAAGTCAAGGATTGCAACGTATTTTTATCAATGTATCTTACTCGCCTAATTCGTTTATTCAAATATCTCACATTATCTCACATTTATTTCTTTAATATAGTATGTAATTGATATGTGTTTACTTACTTCAACGTCCGCCTCGGAAAGACCTGTTTCAGCTGCGAGGAGTACAATGTCCGCAGTATGAGGTGCTCTTGGCCATCTGTTAAATTGCTCTTGAAGAACTGCTTCCTGATCCACCGTCAAACGAATCACTCGAGTACCAGTTCTAGCTCCGCTAGTAGGATATCGCGCGGGGTAAGACTTCAGCATGTTTCCTTTATGAAAAGAAAATGTATTCCGAATGAATGAAAAGGTCAACTAATGAAGAAATGAGATACAATGTAATACAATATAATGCAAGAATATGCGACTTAACATATAATATATTGACAATTTTGGTAGATTGAAGTTTTAACACTCGTTAAACTGTTTATTTCTTCTTTTTTTAAATTCTGCAGTAGACGCAATTATTATTTATAATTAAATAAATAATTGTAAATAAAATTAAAATATGAGTGTTTGCATTTCATTAAGAAAGAAAATGAAAATGCGGTATGTGCGCATTATAAATAAAATAAAAAAAAATATGACAAATACTTTTTAGAAATATTTAAATTAAAGCAACATTTGTAAACTTAGTTGTAAAAAATCTATAAATTCAATTCTCGAAATGCAGGATTGATAAAACATATTTTAAATATGTTTGAAACAGTTTAAAACATGCTTAATTGATGTTTTTAATATGTTTTAAATATGTTTTTTTTTATAGTACTGTTTGAAGCATATTTGAAGCATTAAAAACATATTTAAGAAAAAACACAATATTTTTTATTCTTAAAAAAAAAACATTAGTCTTTACCAATCCTGTCTAAATGTGACTGTTATTTCTTTCGTTTAATACGGACGTGCAATTTCAAACTGCGTGATAATACTGTCTACTAATAAAAAGGTTTGTCTGGAATAAAACGGAACAACAGGTAATTATAGTGATAAAAGAAAATGATTCACATTATGACATGCCGCGAATGGATTTTCTATATCGCCATTTAGAGCGACGAATACATGTGCTACTCTGAATTTAAAATGCACTTACTCGCACACAGATCTGCTTCTCTTACATAATGACTCCTTGTTGCCAGAGCCATATTTGTGAAAGCTGTACTCTAATCAAGTGCATGTGTTAAGTTTTTTCATAAAGACGCTATAGTTATGTACACATCTTGTATATACAAATTTGTGCAGCTATCGAACGATCTTTATTTGCGATATTGAGAAAAATTTTGTTTCGTTTTATTCGGGAAAAAATGTTTAAGCAGTTAGTCGATCATATCGTAGGATAGGTGTGCCAGCGTTAAAAATAGTACGACCGTGACCTAACGTCAAGATTTAAATTTGGACTAGTTTCAAAAACGCCGCAACACATTTGTGAAATAAATCAAAAAGACTAATGCAATTCGCAATAAACAGACCATGGCACGTGCGTGGATCTAAGGAAAAGATTCAAGAGGAGAGGAAAAGGGAAAGAAAAAAAATTGGCACGCTATACTAAATGTGTAAAGAGCGGTAAACGAATGTGACAGAATATCACGAACTGATATTTTCTTTTATGAAATAAAAATTCTGTGCTATACGAGATAGAAAAACTTGAATGTATCGAGAGCCTTTTATAATTATTCATCTTATCTCCGTGCGTTTCTTCGATATTTCGTAACGCAGCATTTAAATTTAATTCGATGGAAGGAAATACAGAAATACAAGATCCAAATACAAAAATGAATTTAAAATGCTATCAGTTTTTGAGATCACCTAAAGAATTCTGTTATGATCCGCGATTCTTTTCCAAATATCTCATGACTGTAACTCAGATGTCAGGCAATGCGACATTGCGAATCGCATTGAGCTGTTGCACTATTATGAAACGACTTGGTGAAACGTTAAACTTGACCTACGAATAAAATTGTCTACTAAAAATAGATAAACGAAGTCGTTTATCGAGCACAACTATATTAACGCATGGCTTGATTCAGAAGCATTTGCTGTGATACGATCGCATAAATTCACACGCAATCTCCATAGCAATGAAGATCTCAATAAGATCAGAAAATTTGTTTTACTTTAGCGCTAATTATGTAAAAATTTTTATATCTACCCGAGAAAAAATATTTCATATAGGAGAGACCGCGGCTAAGTGGACATGTTTTTTCCAATTACAGTTTTCAACAATAAAATTAACGATTTTAACCAAATGATTATTAGCGTTTTATAGAATGATTATAAGAGGCTCACAATAAAAGAAATAGAAAAACAGAGAACAGAGAATAAGAATTTCAACTTATCAGAAACTGTGTATTCTACAATACATGATTTCTGATTCTAGGTTGAAATTCTTATTCTCTGTTTCCTGTTCCTTTTATTGTGCGGAGCTCCTAAGATTACAAGATGAAAAGTTTTGATACTTGCAACTCATTTCATCCATATACATAAAAAAATGATGCGATCAATATGATGCGAAAATAAAATCTCAAGAATGCCGAGGCTAAGTAGGCACTCTTTTCTTCAATTTTCATATAAGATTATATATAATTATATAAAAAATATTTTATATACAATTATAACAATTACATAAAATATATCTATTTATATAACATTTTTTCCCGCGTATTCCTTTTATAGCATTAACGCAAAAAACTTCTCGCAGTAATAATAGCATAAGCAGTTTTAAATTGTACAACAAACCTAAGACATACTTTTTACTTCTTCTTCACCATTTTCATAGTGCTAGAGAGAGAGAGAGAGAGAGAGAGAGAGAGAGAGAGAGAGAGAGAGAGAGAGAAGGGGGAGAGATAATTAAATAACTAATATTAATTCTTTCTATCCCTCTTTCTCTACGTCTCTTCATCACGAGAATTTGCAAAAAGTTTATTGATCAAAATATAACGGACTTTCTTCAATGTCCATATACATTTGGTGCTGTTTACGCAAAGTACAATACATAGGTAGTTCATTCTCGTAAAATTCGAGAAAATTCATGAGATTATTCTCCAATTCTTGATGATAAGCCGAGCCAGCATATCTAGATTCGATGTAATTTCGATTCTTTTTGGATATCTGCGCAAAGAACTTTGAGTTTTTTTATTCACGTCGTTATCATTAATCAATGTTTGGTCCTTACTTTCGGAAGAATCATACATTTACAACAACGTTCTTCATAAACTCGTAGGTAAAATTACTCACCGTTTTCCACTTTGATTCGATTAACATGTCAATGCAATCATCGACTAAAGAAATGTCCTGTATATTGAGAAAATATGCTTATAGTCTCGACATATACGATATTGAAATGCAAGTGACCGTCTTACCGTTTGTGACAGCAAAATAGCTCGATTTTCAACGCGCAGACAATCGAATCTATCATGGAGAATCATCGCGGCCCAAGGTTCGCGAAAATACGCGTAGAAATCTGAGATTTCTGAATTCTGAGGAAAAATTATTTTAAAAAGAGACATTTACACGTGCAAATATTAAGTGATAAATCCTGAAATATGTATGACATCGCTTTTTAATATTTCAATACTGTATCATCAGTTAGGTGCTTACTTGAAAACGGAATTTCAATTCGTTTAACATGCTCTCGTGTTTTCCATATAAAACAATCATGTCCTGCGTTCGAAATGTCTGGAAAAACAATTGTCGTTGAGACGAAGTAACATCTGTTCCGAATCACAAGACGAATATTGTGTGACACATAAAATTTTTCTAGAGCAATTGTTGAGTATTGTTTGTTTAATTAGTTTCAGAACTACCTTTCTGCTTATGCAGGTTATACTTTCCACAGTGTCATACATATTCAATTGAATGCGAAAATATCCAATTTCAGATTCGCAAGAACCGGTTACAAATACATTTAAATACATGAAATAAAATCAACGTTAATGCAACGACTTATGTCGTGCACAGATTGAAGGAGAAAGAAAGAGAGAAAATCAAAGAAACTCTTTTAATAACGTTATTTGCATTTCGATACAAAAACCGATTTGACTGTTAACTCACATGGTTGTGATTGATCTTCGTCGTGTTATCCCATATTGTTTTTCCGGGTTTACATACATGCAAGTAATGATAATCACCTGGTAAAATGCAAGCAATTACGATAGGTGCACGGAATGTCGATGGTGTCAAATGCATGATTTTCTCTTTCTTTTCTGATATTTGCTCGAAAACTTGCACGTCCGTTTCAATCACTTTCCATAAAATTTGAGCGAGCTTCCGGTAGGGAATGGAAAGAAATACAAGTGTATACAAATAAGTTTGATAATAAAAAAATAATTAGTTTAATTTGAAAAAGATGAGTTTGAAAAAGATATTATATGTCCCCTTAAAAAAAAAAAATCTCTTTTTTACTAACTCTCTCTCCAATTTCCATGCTATTGTAATATTTGTGCTGCCAGATGTCGGCATAAAATTTTCGGGAATATTTCGTCATGGTACCAGCGGCGAAAATAAACGGATCGTTGGTACGACATTCCAGGTTTATTACTAATGAACCATCGAAAATGAGACCAGCTCGACAAAATGCTGAAACGATATAAATTATGGCTGGTATTAATAGTTAATTCTTATATTTGAGATTGTTGCTTAAGTCTTAAGATGTCATAAGCCAATCAGAGGCCATATTAGCGTCTTAAAACATTACTTAAGACTTAATACGATATTAAAATAAGAACCGACTATGAATACCGATCTATGTGAGAAATTGAATTTTCGATATCCATTAAACGCAATTTTAAATGTAATTGAAAATGAATTAGAAATTAGTAAGATCATGTATTCTCGCCCTTTACTTAAATATGCGTTTAAATCGATCGTTTTCTCATAGAAATTGAAAAGAACGTCGCAAGTCAACTTTTTCTTTTCTTCCTCCTTTTCAATCGTAATACTCTTGATCATGAGCTTTGCATCATCGTTTTCCAGAGTTTTCCAATCGATCACGGTCCATTCGGAAAAAACTTGAACTCCACTTTGTAAAATGGCATTTGTCACCGCTTTGTTCACCTTAGATAGGTAAACACACAATATTACTGTAATATCTCTTTTATCGTAATAGTACGAATTATTTTATCGTAATATATACATAATCATATATACATCATACTTCATAATCGTGAAAGAAAGCTTGGTCGCGTGTTTTGCAAGACTTGAAAGAGTTCGGTTCAATCAACGTGATCCACGAAGGCTTTACTCCGAGCTTGATTAAACCACCAAGTGTACAGTAGCAATCGATATTACGTCCGTAAAAAAATATCGCTTCTGTAGAGTGTTAAATATTGAAACAATATAAAGTAACAATTTTACTAATCGCTGCACCTACTCCTTTCTTTAAAATCCTCTGTTAACCATTGAATCTTTCTGAAGCAAGTAGAAGCTTCCTTATCGTTGTTTACGGTCAGACAATTCCATGGCGTTTGGTCTTGTATCTTGTTTTTTCTTGAAAAATAAACATAATGCAGTCCGTAATATAAATCACTCTGAACACTTCATTGCAAGAGAATAGTGTACGTGTAACTCTCTTGCATCTCTCGGGCAATGAAGTGTTCAGAGTGATTTATATTACGGACTGCATTATATATACCTATTATACATATACTATAATATATTATAAACAATCTTTACTTTTGCTTTTTCATTTTTATTTTTTCCCATAATGTCGAGTTTTGATACTGTAAGCCACACGTTAAAACCAAATAATCGTACGCGAAATTTCCTTGATTCATCACAGTTACATATTTCTCCTTCCTAACGTAAGAAAATTCAAATCGATTGTCATCTCGTCAACATTGCTGGATTAATTCGAATTATTAAAATTGTTGATGGATAGCGTCGTATGTCAACATATGAAAGACTACCTGTTGATCGCTGCCATAGTTCCGTAGATGGTGTTAAGCCAAGTCCGTGCGACTACATAGCGACGATATCCTGAGTGAAACTTTCCTCTGAATGGAAGCAAGTACTCGCAACAATCTGAACGACTCGATTCGTTATCAAATGGTATACCATGTGGCGATATTAACGTAAGATTTGTCAATTGTATATAACGCTGCGTTAATCTATTTAATATTGAAAATAATTAGAAGAAAAAAAAGTATATATTATGGATATATACTTTATTATGGATATTTTCCTTGGATATTTTTGAAACGTTACATTATCATATAAAGAAATATATCATTTGGTAAACTTCGTATCATCAACACGCAACATGCTGCAGGTGTTATAGTTGAAAACATTTTACCGTAAAGCCAGATACTCTGCGAAAGCAATTCCACAGTCCGATCCTCCAACGACAACGATCCTCGTATCGATAATTGTACGTGGCATCATGGCTAATCTCGGTGACGTCATAAATAGAGAAAATTCATCGTTCGCAATATCATTTCTTTCACATTTTGTATTATTTTCCCAGCTATTGAAGTTTTCCTGAACAATCGGAAATTCATATTCAATTTGTCTACGGGGATCTACCGGAATCATATCGTTCAAACAGGATACCAAAGGATATATCCACGTCTACGAGTACACGACGATAGTTAGGCTCTAATAATTTTCCTATCAATTAAACAGTTTTAGCTTTCATTTGTAACATATAATTATATAATATATATATATATATAT
>NW_017259325.1:773238-778950 GCF_001594045.1 Atta colombica
TATCATACGTAAAACAAGAATAGAATGATATAAATAGGATTAATAGCGTCTTCCCGGACGCACCTTAAATCTTATAGGACCATATATGTGAGAAACACAATCTATAGAAATCAATATCTTAAATGATTTAGCTGGATCTTAAGTGCTTGCGTGATTCTGTGTGAATTTATATACTACGTACATAGTCCTTTAAAATGCACGCCAAAATGATTTTTTATATAATATATAATTTTGTAAGATGAGATGAAAATTCGATGTTCGTATTTACTAGAAATACAACTATTGTTATTGTGTATACTATTGTGTATACTATTGTGTATACTATTGTTACAGCTTACCAATGCAGTCTCATCTTTGCGATGAAGCCGATAAAAGATTACCGTTAACTTGCTTAAACGTGTGAGCTCGCGCAAGAAGAAGCGATGGTAAGCGGAAAAAATTGGCATAAGAACAAAATGTAAGAGACATCCGTAATCATTTTGAGAAATACTCTGCACAGACACGTAATCCTCTATATGGTAATAATTCGTAATGAAATTTATCTGTCTCTCGGCGCTACAACATAAAGTAAAGAAAATTTGGATATTTGAATATCATTCATGATATAAGAAATACAAGGGAATATACGTAATAACCACAGTATAGCGAGCCCCAGCATTATATCGTTACTTTCAAAGACGAAACAATCACGCTGTACAGCCTGTAAAGGATCCATAGCAAAATCAAAATCAGCCAAAACTTGGTGTTTTGTTGATATAGTGAGCAAGAGTCTCTCTATAGCTTCACGATCTTGTATTTGGGCACGGCGACACATCAACTCTTCGCAAACAACCGCTCGGTGTAGAATGTACAGCGTCATAGAGAAATCTCTATTACATCTCAACGGTACGCGCTGCATTTTCATTTTTTATTTTTTTTGTTATTAATTGTAAGATTAAAAAGAGAAATGCTCCTAAAGTTCCTTTGTGTCTTATATGGGTGTTCCAAATTTAAATAGCTAAACTTCGGGAACGTGTATGTAGAAGAGATCGATAAACTAAGAAAAAAAAGTCATTTTTACTTTGTTCTGGAAAAAATCGCAAAAACAGCAAAATATAGTTTTTATTTTTGTACTTATTTATTACTTATTTATTCACACTTATTTATTCACTTTGTTTTGTGCTTAATGCAGATTGTTCAAAATGTTGACCTCTTGCAGCAATGCATCTTGTTCGTGTGTAGCCAAACACTGATCAATGTAGGGAGCTTTCCAGCAGAGGCACAAAGCAATATGAGAGTCATTCTGTCTTTATTTCTTACTGATTATCGAACAAAAACAGGATGACTCTTTTATCGATTTGTGTCTCTTGCTAGAAAGTTCCCAAAATGACTCCGGCACTCTTCTATCTGAAAATCGGCGCGAATATTCTAGCTCGTATTGCCTCTAAAGCTCTAAAGCTATTGTCGCTCAAGTTGTATACAAAAACCATAATCCACTTGTAACAACAATAATATTTCGAAAATTACATTTTATCAATTTTTGCGATTTTTTTCAAAGTGAAGCAAAAACTATATCTTTAAACTTCTTTTCTTAGTTGTCAATTCCCTAGACGCTCCCGAAATTTGACAATTTAAAATCGGGACACTCATTGAACAAGTCATTGAAATATCTCATTAAGTTAATTTACAATACTTCACCACAAAATGTTGAAGGAATTGATAGCACGGATGTGAGAAAGGAAGAAAAATCACGCAGTACTCTAAATGCGGGAAGCAATCGAAAGCAGCCTCCAAGAAATCGTGGGACCAGTGAGGCCTCATTTCATCGCGCATCGCAAACATCTCCAAAATGAAGGCATTTATTTCGTTATCCGGCGTCGGGAAAACATGGGGAACGAATTGAGATTGCATCGTCTCATTATATTCAACAGTACGATCATTTTCCCGCGATTTTTTTAAACCATTGTATGGAATTAATTCAAAATTCTTGTTAAGCAGATCGATATCGATTATAACATTGAGACACATAACACCCACTGCCGAGCCATTGCTATCCTCTCCGATGATCAATTGACGACAATTGCTCGGATGACGAATCATCTCACTAATATAATACTCTCCATAAAGCTTCTTTAGCATATCTTCACCGTTGATAATCGCAATTACGTCATCGTTATCCTCCTCTCTGTACATATATATATATATATATATCAATATATATCATCGAGTATATATGTGATACCGAGTTGTATATAGATGTTTAGAAAGAAATTTCAGAAAATATCAATTGCAAATGAAATCAACTCACACGACTCTCCGTATTTTCAACTTTGGACGTAATCGATGTCGATTAGTCAGATAGAGAAATTGCAGCGCGACGTTTGGCATGGCAGTTTTGGCCAAGACTTTAGTCATCTCTTGCTCGAACACGCTCAAATGCACTAAAGAGAGAACATAAGTCAAGATATGAGGCCTATGCTTTTTAGCTGAACTTCTTGCACGGTTCATCTTTTCTCTTTTTCTCTTCATGAGGAGAAAAGAAAGACGAACTGCAAGAACTTTAGCTAAACAGATCTAGTAACATCTTTCTTCCGATGTAAAAAGTTGAAGCAGAATCGATAGGTGATTTGATAAAAAAAAGCAATCACCTGATTCAACTTGGGATGGAATTATGAGAACCACGTATTGGCAATAGGTAGTGCTGTCGAACACTGCAGCCAATAACTCTCCAAGAAACTCATTCGAGTAGAGCTCATCCCATACGAGTAAGTGTATGAACATTGTGTTCCGTTCCGTGGCAGAGGGAATCCTTTTTGAAAGGTGCTAATCTCATAAACTCGCCTAACATATATAAGACACCGACTCGTATCGTAAAGTCATGTTAACTTTACTACGATTGATGCAAACAGAAGATTACCCGTAAATTGTTGTTAACCAGGTCAACCAATCGTCCGGCGATATGGACGGTATATTGGGGTAATTGCAGAGGCATATCCCCGAAATGACGTCATGTCTCTCGTTATGTTGAACCATTGAGAGACAGGAAGTCTCGCTGCAAATTTTATGTAACGGTACATCAAGGTACACGCGCATAAGAGGAAGCGCACCGATTTACGATTTAATATAATATTGCTGACATTATATAATATTATATAATATTATATAATATTATATATTATATTAATATATATAGAGGAAAGCACGCCCCCCCCCCTCTATTATGAGATAGGAGCTTAATATGAGATAGCGACGTTTCTATTAAACTAATAAACGCTATCTATTGATTCCACCATGAATTTATTGCTCTTGAATTAAAAACTATTTAGTAGAAAATTCATTATTAGATCATGCCTGTAGTTATTGTAAAACAAGATCTTAGAATTTGGATGTCTTCAAGTTTCATTGAGATGAGTATTTAAGCCTTGTTTATTATTTAAAAAATAAATATTTGACAATAAATTTTTCAAGTAGTAGATAGAGTAAGGTACTAATAGAAAAATACGGGAGAGTAAGGTACTAATAAAAAATATGGGATATGTTGAATTGTTTAATTACAGAAATTAGATTTGATGATCGTAAAACCATAAGGTGTGGAAATCGGAATAATATGAGATATCCAGAGTATTCCTAATATGAAATAATGCTCCTATGTTATAGTGAAAATCGTTGCTAAAATATAAATGTTATTGTACAATAATAAAAAAGACAACCGGAATGAACGTCGAGTTGTTTCATTTAACTACCTGAAAAAGAGTTCTGGATATAATCTATCATATGCTCATTTTTCGCACACGCTGGCTGTGTTTGTTTATATTTTAGAAGCATTAAATAAATTTTTTAATTGCAATATTGACATACTTTGTGTTTTACTATTGATTTCTCGGGGCATCTCATATTAGGAGCACAATTTTTTACTTTGCGATTTACTCACTTTTTACATTTCTTTAATTTTCAAAAAAAATGGAATTTGAATTAAATTGTATGTAACGTTATCTAAGATTTATTAAATTCCCTTTAAAATGACCAATTATTTTTTAAAATTCTGCCTATAGACTTTTAGCATTTACCCAAAATGAACTTGGTGTCTCATAATAGGGGCCTTTCCTCTACGTATATATAATGAGAACAAGTTCGCCAAATGCGAGTGCGCGTGTAACTCCATGTATGTGGCTGCAAATACTAGAGTTGTTCCAATTTCACATTCCCGAAAATTTCGTGAGTCGTCGGACGTATCAGGAGCTCTAAACGCGATAAATCCGAATGTTGAACGCGAAGCGCTCCCGAGATTTTGCTAGGATTTTTTAACTCTTCGGACTCGTCAAGGCAAATTGACATTTTGGAAGCTTGTTGGCTCATGACATGTGGACCTTGATGCGGACATGTCATATGCCGTTCGGCAATTTTCAATCGATCGCAAGTCGCAATCGATTATTCTCATCGAATAGTTTTCGATATACACTTTAAATTTAAATGATAATACCTGTTCATTTTTCATTCTAAAGCGTTTGCTCGTTATCGCGAACAGTTATGTACAGCGGCTGAGTTCAAACTCGGTTGATCGACGATTGCTCGGTTGACTGAAGCGAGCTGTTTACGGGAAAGGAAGTCAAGGAATCTATCGGAATTACCATCTCGGATGTCAACTTAACGTGGGAAAAGTCTGTCGGATACCGTGTACAATACCAACCGACTTGATACCCGCGCAAAAAGAAGGTCATAATGTATGTGTGTTTGTATGCATGAAACTCAACGATCTAAACGGAGTTAGAGGCCAAGCTTCGCTTCCTCATCTCTTCTTAAATTGCCTCTCGCCTTTCGCCTTCTCTGCTTCTTTGGCTCTTGCATTAAGAGTAACAATCATAGACAGTCGCCGCGCAAGTGTCACGTCAAATGTATAATGTATGTACAACTTCACAGCAAAGATGGGGAATCCATTCGATCATTCATCTATCATTCCAATGGGCTTTATTATTGACTGATATCTACAGTTATAGATTATCACAGATGCAACTGCGATAACGGAACGCGATATGATGCACCGTATTGGCCAAACACGAACTCGAAGAAAAAAAAGAAAAATTGAAATGAGTACTTTACAATTGTAAATAGCGGTAGCTATTTACAGTGCGCATCGCGTACGTTTAATTACGTGTACAACGAACGTGCTACTCAAGTGAGGACATAATGCGACATTACGCGACGACATGCGGAAATTGATAATCGAACGTCACGGTACATTGTCATGTCTTCAACATTCTTTTTTCCGAACTATTTGATTGAGTTGATACGGTTTCAGACATCTTTCCTTTCTTTCATTCCTGTGCATGACTCGATCATATCAGTCTAAACTTCCCAGTAAACGAGAATAGATGAAGTGAAATGAATTGAAATGGATTCAGATTTTCAGAAATATTAATTCACGAATGTTAAAAATAAATGCTTTTCAATTTTGAATACATTTTTATTCATTTATAGGAATTGAATGAAGTATATCTCTATGCCTTTCAATTTAAAAATAATATTAATTTAAAAATAATATTAGCTTTTTCTGTGCACACAAACACAATTGTGAATACTGTTCAATTCAAAATTTTGAATAGGGAATGCAGTTTTTCAATCCAATCATCTAATTGAATCTAATTGAATCCAATTAAATCCAAAAAAAAGTATTCACTATTTAAAATACGCATTCGGTTAGAAAAAAATTTCAATCCATTTTAATCGATTCTCGTT
>NW_017259325.1:779050-783467 GCF_001594045.1 Atta colombica
TAAATATTTACTACAGTAAATAAATATTTGTTCAGTAAAAAAAATTGTTAAATCAAATTAACATTTCTTGTCAAATGAATACATCTTTATATTTAATAAATATTTAATTGGCAAGTATTCAACTAAATATTTATTGACTATATTTTTTTTCAGTGTACATATCTATTATCTATATAATTCGATTTTCGAAAATTCGAAACGCGTAAAATTATGCAGTAGAAGAGACAATCAACGACGGAAGATTCGAGTTTTATTAAACAAGTTCTATAATTCTGCGAAAATAATAAATCTATTTTTTCTCATTGGTTGCCAGGGATGTTTTACCAAATCGCATCGATTCCTGACCACATCTTTGACTCGCGGTGGTTCCGAAGGTATTAAGATAATAACTTTCGTCATGCAACATGGCATCACGATTGATGTGCGATATTAAATAGCTAAGGTACGTCTCTCGATTCTACGAAGATGGAAAATGTTATTAATTATATTATGTTGAACAAGGATAGATTTAAAAAATGCTTCCCTCCCCCTCTCTCATTCTTTACGAATTGAAATAAAATTTCACTTGAGAACAGTTTGCATCAAGAAAAGCCTTCACAATCGATGTGACTTTTCTCTCTCGGCGATAAAACGATGAAGCGTAATAATCATCAGATGATTTAATTAGTGAGAAAGTCTGAAATCGCGAGACAACCATCTCAGTAGCACGAACTATTATCTTAGCTGAGAGATCAAGCGTTAATCGCAGATTGTGGGACATTCGCCACACAGAAAGAAACGGCGCAATAACACTTTGTAGAGCGACGCGCGAGGATGTTTTTATTAATAACTACTCATAAAATAAAGAAATGAACGCAAGGATGTTGCGTGATTTTTGGAGGTCTCGTCATTCCTCTTGCATATTAAAATCGCAATATTGTTATATAATCAAAATGTTGAAAAATGTAAAGCAAATTCGGTTTGAATTGACATTCCTGATTGTATAATTATATCTAATTAGAAATATGATAATAACATAAAATATAGGCAATAGGAGTCAATTAGCACAATTCTTCTTAACATTAAATATATAAACCTTGACCTTGAACGTTTCCATTCATGGTTTCAATCTTCATTAGCATTCCCTCTAACACAATAGTTGGATTATTGCATTATAAAATAATATCTCCAACGTTTTTCCTCTCAAAAAATTGAACCGTTAACTGTTGAGATAAGTCACATATTCACAAAGTTAGAAAGCTGAGTGATAATAAGAATTCAAGCTAAAATTACATAAATGATTAAATTATCGCATGTATAAATTTAAAAATTAATAATCATCTCATCTCACACAGTCGATGCTCCAACGTTGAATAATAAATATGTCGCATTTTAATAAATATGTGCATTGTTAATAAGTTAAAAAGTTAAAAATTATCGTCAAAATTTTAAAATATTAATGAGAGAACAATTTGTCTTGTCATTTCGACCGTCGGCGTCGTTGAATAATGATTGCTAAACAAATAACATAGCGATCAATTTGAAGACAAACTATAGTTTATGACATTAATTATATTGTATTAATTGTATTATATTACGAATAATCTTAGAGTTTATTAAGAATCTCAGTATAAGCATGATTTAAGGCAACGATATCATGTTGAAAATTTAACCCATTGGTCTGTCGATGTTATTATCATATTTCTAAATTGTTCAATTAAAGAACTCTATAAAAAACTTATTAGTTTTATATTAGTTTGTAATTTTTCATTATGTCTAATTTGAAATCTCTCTCAAAAATGGTAAAATGTATAATAATAAAATCTTCTTCTGCAGAAAGAAATTTAAAGATTTCTCTCTATAGAGAGAAATTATATAGAGATGCAGGGTTGAGTAAGTTAATTTTTTTTTTAATTGAATAAAGTTAAAGTTAATGGCTTTACAAAATTAATAAAGTTAAGTTAAAAGTTGAAGGAATAAAAAATTAACGTAAGTTAAGTCAATATTGAATTAACTTAAGTTAAAAAAAAATTATTTTTTAGATCAAAATGTCCTAATTTTTCTTAAAATGAGATTAAATAACTACAATATAGATTATTAAATAAATTAAATTTTTAATTTTTTTATTCATATGTGATGTAAGTATAACACATAACTATATAAGTTATGTAACTTTAAAAAAACAGCATAGAGAAGATATAAGATCAGTGATTACTTTTTAATAAGTCTTAAGCCATGAAAAATTGACCAATTACAATCGAATGCAAAAAGAATATTTGACTGTAATTAGTCAATTTCTTATGACTTAAGGCTTAAAACATCTATTGTAGATCCGGACTAAGACTTATGGCATAAGGCATAACCACATATATCAATCAGAGAGTTGTATTAGCATCTTAAGAAATTACTTAAGATGATCTTAAAATATGAATAGATATTACAAATATACGCCCTTCTTATTATATCTTATTATTTTTTCTAAGATATTTAAAAGAGATAAAAAAATTTAACTTAGAAAAAAGTTAAAGTTAACGTTTAAAGGTAACTTAGTTAACTTAAAATTTAATGCATTTAAAATTAACTAAATTAAGTTAAAAATTATTAACTTTTTAACTTTTTTTTTAACTTTTAACTAGTTACTACCCAACCCTGGAAATATGGATTGAAACCTTTGAAAAGATGTTAGAACGATCGATAGAATGCAGTTCTGACATCAGCTGCTAACAATAAGTTACAATTAGAACGCGCAGGCGATAATCATTCCGGTATGCAAATCCATGAGATAATGCCGTTCGTTTTCGTTTTCGCTCAAATATCGATGCCGATTGACGATACGATTACGTGTAGCAAATTACGCGTTCGTAGCGTTCGTGTCATTTTCGTCGCATTGCATTCGTATAAAGATTTCCTTTAGGTAGGAATTAATAGGAATGTTATAAAAAAAATGGCTTTTCTCATGGATATCGGATAAGAAAATAAAAAAGAGCTCTCTTAAGTTCCCTCATAGAAAAAAATGTTTAGTTGAATTAATTAGAATTCTAGTGAAAAATGAACAAAATTCTTTAAATAAATAAAAAGTTAAATTTACAAGATTTCTGATTAAATTTATTAAAATTCTAATTGAAATAACTAACATGCAGTAGATTTTACCAGAAATCTAATAGACAATCAGAATTTTGGATTGTTCATTTTCCGACCAAAATTTCCAATTAATTCAATCAAACTTTTTTTTCGTGCATCATCTCGCTATTCCCACTTTTTTTCCGATTACAATGATGGCAGGCGTGAAACTTAATATTACGCTCATTCAAACGGAAAATGAGTTGAGAAGAACTCGACGAAGAACATGACGAAGCTGATGTATGTCCGTTTCTATCAACGCAATTTAATTTTAATCTTAGTTCAATAACTCTTTACTTTTATCTAGTTCTAAGAATTGTTAGATAAAGATAAAGAGTAATTAAGTCGAATCGAGATTAAATTAAAGTTAATCTACATTGTTAGAAACGTGCATTAATCGATATCTTTATCAATATAAATAGTGTATCATTGAAAAGATACGACATATTCTTTCTGTACATTGTATGCAATTTCGACACTATTTCGCGCACGACTTGCATTCAAAAACGGTAAACGACAGAAAACCGCTGTGACCTGACAATATATCTTTGTTTTAAAATCCTCTATCGACTATTCTTTCTCGACATGCAAATGTGTTGAATCATCAATCGAACAAGAGCAAATGGCCAATATTTTTGGAACAATATAGGAACAGATATTCGCCGAATATCATTGAAATCACCGTATATAGTCTTTCGCGTGCACATCAAAATAATAAACGCGAGTGAAACATATTTCATCAAATTTGCCGGACTCGTATAGCTTCACTCGTGAAACTCAAATTTCTTTTCTGTTTACTGATTCTTTGGATAATTCGTTTGATAAAATTTATTAAACGAATTATCCAGATAAACTTATAATTATTATCCATATAATTTATCAGATAAACTTGCCAAGTGCAAAATGCTCAGTAAATTCCAGTAAACAGAACATCAAGTAATTCTAGCAAAAATGTAAAAATTGTAGTAAAGCAACTACAATATACCTGTCTTATTTGAGACATACTAATGATGTTAAGAGACACAGGAGAGATTTCAAGAGAGATTGGCTTACCAAATGTGTCCGAGTTAATCGGAGAACGAATAGAGAATGAATGGAGAATGGAAGATCCGTATCCAACGACGATACGCACGCGACTGACTTTCAGCTTTCAGCTAAATACATCATGATGTAAAATACAAGACATGTAGAGGGAGGCGAAACTGTTTTCTACACACACACACACACACACACACACACACACACACACACACACACACAGACACACACACACACACAGACACACACACACACACACAGACACACACACACACACACA
>NW_017259325.1:783669-794597 GCF_001594045.1 Atta colombica
TATATATATATATATATATATATATACAGGGTGTAACTGAAATAATGCCCTAACTATACAGTGCTATTCCTAATAAAAAACCAAGTCGAAAAGTCCTCTACCATTTTGCAATTTTCGCAATAGTTAACGAGATATTAATTTCTAAAGATTGCCGAATAAACGGATAAAATATTTAAGACAATTTTAAGATATCTTTCCATGTTCTTTGTGAAATATTTTGAAGACTTTTCTTAAAAAACTCTTAAAGATATCTTAAAGCTATTTTATATGTCGATTTTGCTCATTGGGTAACAAAAAAAAATATGGCGAAAATTTCAAAATAGTAGAGAACTTTTCGTCTCAGTTTTTTATTAGGATACTATATGATTAGTGGGCGTTATTTCAATTACACCCTGTATTGTGTGTGTGTGTGTGTGTGTGTGTGTGTGTGTGTGTGCGCGCGTGTGTGTGTGTGTGTGTGTGTAGTTATAAAATATTGGCAACGCGATTCTATATGCGCCCAATGCGAAATAGCCAGACTATATAATTAACGATTAACATAGAAATTCATTATATCATATATAGAAACATTTCTCTTTCCTTATACAACAAAATATATTTTTTATTCTAGAATTTCAAAACAAGACGTATATATTTTAGTTTTCACAAATATCATTTTTACACATTCGATATATAGAAATAGAATATACTGTCTATAAAATCTCTCTCTCTCTCTCTCTCTCTCTCTCTCTCTCGCTCTCTCTTTCAGCTAGCATATTAATTAAAAAGATAACGATAAAATTTTGCAGTTTATTATAGTGTAAAATACATGTTACGATTTTCAAGAACGTGTATTTTTCTGCGAATTTAGTGGGAAGATAACGAGTCTAGATACGCATAGATCATATGATAATTTCCTTGACCTAGTATCTTTACCGTCAGTTGCTATTCCGATCGCATCAAGGTACATATGACACATAATTTTCTACACACATCGTATAATGAATAGTAGCAGTAGAGGTTGTAAACATGAGTAAGCTGGTTTTCCGGCCAGAAAATCAGTTTACTCTCTACGTTAATGTGAAAAGGATTATCAACTATGATTAGTCGATTTCTATGCCTACTCCTTAATCCTACTACTGCTACTGTTCATTGTAGACCATAAAGATCATAAAGATCAAGAGTGACTGCATTGATTGCATTCGGTACTCCAACCGTTCATTGACATGACTACGTTCAACTGAGTGAGCGCTATTGATGTATTTTTCTAGATATAAAATTCAGATTGGATAATCGCTATTTTTTCGTCTGCTAGAAATTACTAAAAAATATAAAAGTTTACGGAAAAACGTTAATTTTTCGATAAAAAATATAACTGATGAGGATCGTAATATTCGTAAAGACTGAAAAAATTTATCAAATTTTTAAAAATACAATATTTTTATTGAATATACTCTAAACATGTCGTAAATAAAACTTACAGAATCTCTTAATAAATTGATACGAATCTCTTAATAAAGAATCATATAAAAGTTATTAATAATTAAATACGCGCGTAATAAGATAAATCGGACATTTTAATTTTCTTATTTATCTTTCATATATAAAAAGAGATCTTTATATATAATAATGTATAATAGATATCATGTATAGAAAAATATTATCTACATATATTCAATTGAAAGAAATTTTGTAATAATATTCAAATAAGAACAAGTAATAATTCATTAAAGTCGCAATCAAAATCAGAGAAAGAAAGTCATATTTTAACGTTCTTTCACTTTCGACATTATTGTACTATACATTCGTTATGTGTTATGCGCACGCGCACACACCACACACACCATACACACACCATACACACACACACACACACACACACACACACACAACAAACACACACATACACAAAATCTTCTTATATAGAATGGATTAAAGTTGTCTCATCTACCACACATTTCCATATAAATAAATAACCAAATTAAAATATCTTATTCTCTGCTTTTAGAAAATAATCTATTCGACATATCTTTGCAAATTATTCGCAAAACATCAAGTACAAGTTAACATAGATTAAGAACACAAGATTAAGTGAAACGATTTTCTATGTCAAAATATTGAGCATATATTCAAGTTAATTACGACACATTGTACTTACATTTTTATTTTTCAAACATTAATAGTCATCTTGTGATTTTAGTTTATATAGTAATATTTTTATTTTACAAACTGAAGAATAATCTAAAGAATAGAATTTTATTTCCAATTACAGTAAATTACAATCGATTTAGTAGAGACGAAAACTATCACTCTCGAAAGTTTAAAGAATACTAAAACAATCATCAATCAGAAATATCCGGGCAAATGAGAGCAATAATAGCGCAGAAATTGATACGTTTGATCTTCACAATAATATATTTAAATTCTTACTTATAAAATATCGATCATTAACGTTTCAGCTCAATTCGAGTCTTCTTCAGCAATGAAATAATTACATGTAATGTTGGTTATACATCATGTGATATATTAAAGAGTGCAGTAAGTAGAATCTCTCAATTCCAAATTTAAGAACGTAACTGTCAATCGATTTTTTTATGATGAAGAATTTCAATATTTTATTATGAAGATTAAACGCATCAACTTCTGCGCTATTATTGCTCTCAATCGCTCGGATATTTCTGATTGATGATTGTTTTATTATTTAGAGAGCTTATTTTATTAATTAATTTGTTTTAAAGAGTAATTCGCTTCGCTCTTCTTATGGTTACATATATTCAATGACATTAGTCAGCACTTGAATATACGAATCATGCGGCCTAATTATGACACAGATATCATAAAATGTTGTGTTGTAAAATTAAAGTTTTAGACTTTGTCATTAAATTTTTTATAAGCCTTATAATGATGTCTTTCCCTTTGTCCATCTTTTCCCCCTCCTTCTCCCTATTTTCCTCTCTTCTGTTTTCTCCTTCTCCTCTTCATTTAATTCGATAGAAAACTAATATGTCAATGTATCATGATTAAGAAATGGAAGCACATGACATATACATGGAAGCTTGTATATCATTATCACGCTGTATACGATTATAGCATAATAACGATCCAAAAATACATTCAATAGTGGACATCTATTGAATCGACAATAGCTAAAGTTTTGAAACTATACATCAAATACTTTCTTCGTAGAACAATCGTCGCATAAAATTGTTTCTTTTTCTAATAAGGGACGATACATAACTGTCAAGCATCGATTTGATTCTCCGTGAAATATGTTGTTAAACATCTAAGAGACACATATTTTTTATACGTGCGCTAACTCATGTTTAAGAAGTGACTAAACACTCCTTTGAAAAAAAAAATATTTCTATGTCAAGCTGTCGGAAGTATAAAAGATGGAAAAAAATTTTTTAAACAAAAATTGTACGGTTTCAAGAATACTTCAATGTTATGAAGAAACAAATTAAAAAAAAATTTTTTTGTTTAATAATTATTATTCCACAACCAAATATAAGTATTGCTCATGTATATGCAAAGCAATATAAAAGTATAAATTTCAATAATCACGTTTTTTAAATTATTTATTTGACTTGATTATTGAAATCACTTTTATATTGATTAACAATTGTTAACAAAAAATTTTTAAAAATTTATTTCTTCACAATGAAATACTTTTGAAACCGTTAGATTTTTGTGCTTAACATATTTACCGAGAATCAAATCGGTACTGGACAATTGTGTGACTTCTCTTGTAAGAATAATTGTTACAATTTGCTTATTTACAAGATTTTACAAGAAATTGGAGGAAAGACTCAAGTTCTTATACGACAATTTACATGTAAATGATTTAGAACTATATATTGCCCGATAACCAAGTTGGAGTAATATATAATACAAACGAGCAAAATTTTCAAGCGAGAATCCACGAACGTTTCGGTGTTTCGCGATCAAAATTGATATTAAAAAAATTAATGTCTATCTACATCATTATATCACAAAATATGCATGAAGAGTCGCATCATTTCACCTGCCTTCATCTGAATGCTCGGCCAACTGTCTATGATGATTCTGATGAGGTTGTACATTCGAATTTTGCCTAGTTTGCACAACTGCATCATCTTCAACGTCGTTTCTGTCATTTTCTTCAACAAAAGCTGTGTCTCTATTTTGGACGTTTTCAACTTTATACAATATGTCGTGGCAAAGAGGACATCGGTCTTGAACGTATAACCATTTCCGCAAGCATACACCGTGAAAATAATGATTGCATTGAGTGATCTTGGCGCTTTGCATTTCCTGATAGCAAATCGCACAAACATCGTCTAACTGTTCAAGTTGTTCAGCTTTTGCTTCTGGTAAAGAATTAATCTTATTCACAGCCGTCCGGCGTTTCATAAAAATGCTCCATCCAGCCTTCGCTTCGCACCAGATATTAAAATAAGCGTGTATACACATCATGACAGCACGAATAGCTCCACCAGACTCGAAAATCAATATCCAGAAACCGTTAAAAAATAATATAATGCCAAAAGCAAATTCCACAGTATTGCCAAATGATCTTATTATGTATACGCAATCGTCAAATTGTTCCCAGAATTCACTTCTGTATGCGTCGATTAGAAACAATGAATAAATTGCTAGCGAAACCAGTACTTTGACTATTACCTCAATGCTAAAGACCGACACAGCCAACAACCATGTACTCACGGTGAAATGGGACCAGAGGAATACGAGTAACGAAACCGGGAAGAATATTAGAAAAGCACAAACCGCCAAAGCCCGTAAATGTCTATGTAGTGCCGGATTATGAGAAGCACTGAGCGACATCAATAATGGATTCACTATATTGTGCACAAAATGTAAAATCGCCGTGAACAATAGGCAAAAATTACGATATAATCGTACTAGACGTTTCTCTTTATCGAGACTCGTCAATCCGGTTTGTAGGGCAAGAATGTAAAATAGTATAGCGGATACCGTGCCGATACTCTTCTCATCTTCGTCTTCCGTCAATAATATCCATTGGAAGAAATAACCGATATAGTGGCAGATAAACGAGATTATGCTGGTCATACCAAGAACAGCTGTCAATGTCTCGCACCCATTTACCAGCAGCGTTCTGATCATGACGTAATAATTAAATGTTTCCTCGCCATAATGATTTCCGAGGATTTGGACGACTTGTTCTCCCACACGTAGCATCCAAAATGTGCGAAGTACACACGGCACATTCAAACGCATCCATTCTGTTTCCGCAAGAGCGGATAAACCATAATTGATTATAAAGTTGCGTGCGTGTCGATAGCCTATGTAGATTGTTTTCAACATGGAGACGCCATTATACCAGATGACAAATTTACACACAGCCAATGGGATTAATGTTGCGCATACCGGGGTGTGATACAGATATTGCGTCTAGGAAAAAAATGTTTTATTTAATTTAAATTTTCTAAAAATATTAATACTCGCTGTTTTCCTGATTCAACTATTCTTTGTACTAAGAATAAAAAAATAATTAATTTGATAAACTTACTGGTAAAGGATGGATACCCAAGATGGATGGTGACATAAAGCTCAGCACAAGAAGCTTTTGAACTACAGGATGTCTTGGGGCAAGATGTATATAACAAAAGATGCTAGCTAGCAGGCATTGCAATATATAATTCTGGATAATTAGAAAACCCGGACCATTGTATAAAACGTCCGAGAGATTCAGACATAATATATTGTCAAGTATGCTGGTTGTTGATTCGTGAACATTCATGTAAGCTATGATTGCTTTCATTGTACTAACATTTGACCAATACGATACAAATATTACTCCTATAGATATTAAATATAAGTATACAATTATCAAATGTCTAGTACATAACATGAATGTGTATAAGGCTGCAAGAAAACCTGAAAGAAAATGATGTAAATTATATCAACTTATTTATTCAAATCAATACTGCAAAAAAATCATTAATTTTTTATAAGCTCTTTAGTTTCTGCAATGAAATAGCAATTTTCACCACAGTAAGATTTACATATATCTCAAATGCAAAAAATAACTTGGCAAAATAACGTGACTATAGGCTTTTTTTTTTGGAAAAAAAAGCGATTCATTTAGAAAATTTACTGAAATTGTAAAGAGTATAGCAAAGTATATTACTTACCTATACAACAACATAAAAATTTAAATATGATTATCAGGTAAGCCTTGTAAGCAAGATGAGTAAAATCAAACTGATCCATTAGAAACGAGTCTGTTGTAACTGCAGAAATGGAACCAGGAATGCTTGATACATTAGTAGTTTTAAAGCCATGTTCATTACTTTCCAGTACAATATTGTCATTGGGTAAACCAAGGCTGATTCTAAGTAACTCATCAATGATAAATAAAGGTGGCACCCTCATTATAACATCAGCAAAGCTGAGAATTCTTTCCCGTATTGAAGTATTCATCTTGCTAGTGCTGTTCAAGGAAAAGTTTGAGGAAGACGTTTTATACACGCCTCAATTTTAAATATGGAAGCAGCATTCTGTTATAGAATCGTACAAAGGCCAGACCTATACACATACACACATACACATATATATATATATATATATTTATATAAACATGTATATATACATATATACATATATATATAACAATTATAATTAACCCTCCTATGGTAAAATAAATCAAAATAAAATTTCAAGATAGCCAGAAAAATAAGATTGGATCCAATTTGATGCTGTTTCTTGTTGTTATTTCATCTAATCAATATAACAAAATGGATATTAGATAGACATAAGTAAATAATATATCATAAAACTTCCTGTTGAACAGCACTTGGGTTTCATAAAACAAAACTGGAATCACATCCAATCATTCACACACATACACACATAGGAGTGTTAATATTACTTATAATAATCTATATCTATATCTAATAGATATCTTCAAACAAAAAATAAGAAAAGAAGATTTTCAAATCCTTTTCATCAATTTCTTTCAAGTTGATTAATTTATATGTAAAATATATGAATACATGCAGAATCGCACTGAAAATTGTACTAAAAATTTATCTGTTGCAGCAATGCAAATCTAGTGTTTGATACATGTATTAATTTTAGGTTATAATATCTGTCAAAACATTATACATATCACATAGCACAGCAAAAGTATAGTAGTAATTGTATCTTTGATTAATTTAGATTGCACAAAATTAATCTCATGTGTCATTGGAATCTACTTAAAAATACATATCAAATATTATCATTACTATTACCACTATCATGACATAAGAAGTCTATTTTCTGGCTGAACTACACTTTTAGAACTTAAAATGAGATAGATATACGTTTGAAGCAAGTATTTATTGAAAGCGAGAAACAGAGTTCTAGAACAGTCTAGTGCAGGAATAGAAAAACACCAGAGTTTCTGTTTTTTGCACTTTTGGAACTTAAAGTGAGAAAGGTACATGTTTGATATTTGTCAAAAGCGAGAAAAAGTTCTAGTGGCAGGAACAGAAAACAAACCTATAAATTCTCATTCGTTAAGGTTCGCTCTTCTTTCGCCCTTTCCCTCTTCTGCCTTTTAGTGTTCTAGTCCTCTTTCTCCGCCTCTTTGCCTACTGTAATATACATATATAATTTATTTCACAAATGATTTTATATTATCGCGATATATCTATCTCGAAAATCAAAACTTTACTATATATCAACCAATGAGTACATATATTTATATCAAGTAAAGATCAACTTGATTTCCGCTGAATAAATTTAATATAGATGGTTTAATATATACACGTCCAATGTAATTGTTTGATCATGTGACAGGATCACAATTAAGTTTCCAGTTGTCACACGCGACGTGTTACATTTAAATGAATAGAAAGAAAATCGTTGGCGCGTGTTGAATATTATAATACGTTATTGGTTGAATAGAGCAAATAAGAGAAAACATGAACGAATACCGTTAACCAACAGATAATATAACCTCTGTATACCGTTGAAAATCGAAATAATCTCGAAATAATAAGAATGAAAAGCAATGAGCAACGAGTGTTCACTGCTCCGCACTCTTATTTCGGATAGTTTGGATGGACTATGTCTAATCTACTATTGCGGATAAGCATGTCTCTTCAGTGTACTTCACCATGCTTCACCGAAGAAATCGAGAATAATCGAGGGAAAGAGAGAGAGAGAAAATCGGTTTGCAATGACAAGCGAAACAACTTACCGACGACCAACGATTGAGAAGGGAAGTCAAATCACAGATCACATTTCATGATTTGGCGATCGTCATAATCGACATAATCACAAAAGTGACTCTGAATAACTCGAATCGACACGATACACGCTCAAGGTCGATACTCACCATGTTCTCGTTTCTTCATTCCTCATTTGCGTCTTTTTGATCGGCCACACTGATCAATTCGTTTATAACATCATTATCTCCTCCTTTCACCTTATTTCATTGTGATCTGCAGCTTGTCACCCGTTTATCGATTAATCGCGTCAATAAATAAAAAGGAATTTATTTTTTATTGATCAACAGGAAGGAGGAATCTTTTTTTTTATTGGTCAGCAGGCTTTTGTAGTAGCCCAGCAAACGAGAATGGATTAAAATTTTTTCTATCCGAATGCGTATTTTAAATAGCGAATACTTTTTTTGGATTCAATCAGATTGAAAAACTGTATTTCCTATTTAAAATTTTGAATTGAACAATATTCACAATTGTGTTTTTGTACAGAAAAAGTTAATATTATTTTTAGATTGAAAGGCATAGAGATATGCAATTCTTATAAATGAATAAAAATGCGTTCAGGATTGAAAAGCATTCATTTTAACGTGAATCAATATTTCTGAAAATCTCAATTCATTTCAATTCATCTATTCTCGTTTGCAGGGAAGATTATCATCTATTTATATTCTCTTTTTCATAACAATTACGATGCCACGCAATGCAATGCAAGTTTTTCGAGAGACAGTGCAGGGAGAATCGTAAAACGAAGACATGATTTGTACTTATATGTACAGTAATTTATTGTTCTTTCCTTTCTGTCGTTATGTTATACATCGATGTAATGTATAAATGAATGTCTCATACTGTCGATGACACGCGTTTTCACAGTTTTGTTCTTTCTTTTACACAAGATCAATATATCAGTAATATTCTTTCTCCTATTCTTCTCTTAGAGGATGCACGCGTTGCGTTTGAAAAATCATGCCTCAACTCGACAGTTTGTTATAAAAAAATTTTATATTCGGATTATACACAATGGTGTTAATAAAAATAGAACCTCTCATCAGCTAGTGCGATACAACTTCTGTTATCAATTATCACATAGAGGTAGGTCCTGCGTGCTCCCCAAGATTCCCATTATGATCATCAGCACTGATATGTCGATTAAAATTCTATTCCGTGGTCCGAAGTGCGATGTGTCGTTGTTTGTCGTAATTATGCTGATATAATTGCATGTTTAGTTGTTGACATCGTAAAACGATGCTGCGCTTGCGATGTTTGTGGAGCAGTTCATGTTGTTTTCGTCATTTTGGTGCCGCTGCGATCCCAAAGACCGCGCTCACATCGATGAATCGTGCCATTTTTCAATCTTGATAGCCTAATAAAATCAGTAATTTATGTACATAGTAATATTACGTACATAGGTGTCATAGATCATACAATTTCGTACATTTTGTAAATACATCTTACAAGGGTATTTACATCTGGTATATGTTGTATATTTTTATTCGCTCGTATTAAGGAATTAAAGAAGAACACTGAGTTACAAGAAACGTAATAATACGCAATTTATTGGCTCTGGAAACAGCGCACAAGGTATCCAAAGAGTCTTTGTTGTCGTAACTTAAACGATACCTAAATGAAATCGCTTAAATGAGTAATGAATAATGAATCGATTCGAAGTATGATTCAAACGATTTTTCACACGCCTTGTAATATTCTAATTGTCAATTAATTATGCAGACTTCCAAAGAAATTGTCAATATTATTTAAAAAAATTAATTTAAAACACGATCTTAATCATGAGTTTTATCAGATCAACCTTAAATATAATCCGATCGTCGCGTTATCCTTTTTTAAAAAACTATTCGTTCTCATTTTGTTTCCACTCACATTCCCACAAATCGACAATTAATAAGAGAATCCTAAAAATTACTTTTTCAATATTCCAAAATGATTTGTACATCAAACTTATTAAACTTATTAAACTTTTCGCGTATTTCTATTATAGATCGATGATCGTCTAAGCAATTCGTCCAATGAAGAAGCATTCGCGTTATTTTTATTACCATAAAAAATTACATTCCATGTGCATATATTTTTTCATTATATTTTAATCTTGTCTATATAAATCTGCAACTTTATTCTTACGTTATCACGAAGCAGTTTTTTCATGCTAATAGTTTGTTTTAGAAATAGATTTATATTGTGTGTGTGTATATATATAGATATATGTATGTGTATGTATATATTATATATATATACACATACACACACATACACACGTCACAATTCATATTTCAACTCACACGCAACGTAAAAAATGTCTGCTGGTCATATGTAATACGTTCACCTCGATAAAAAAGTTTTTTCTATCTTCTTTTTTTCTTTTAAAAAAAGATCTTTTAACATCTCTTAAAATATTATAAATGATTCAATTATATCGTAAAAAAATACACATATATAAATAATTGTGAAATTTGAATATGAAACACCCACAATTTAATTGTGTTATACCTGAAACTCTGATACATATATGAATTATTTTCAGATGATTCGACGTTGAAAACAAGCATATAGAATATGGTTCGTACATATATGTCGATTCATTTTTCATTATTTCTATCATTTTTGTTATCTGTTACATTATTTTACTAAATCGCCGATGTATATACATATGTTCTTTTTAGTAATTTTATTAATATTAATATGAATGTTTGCATACTGTATACA
>NW_017259325.1:794697-800529 GCF_001594045.1 Atta colombica
CATAATTAATCGACGTGTACGTGTTTACCGTTTCCATACATGGAAATGGTAAAAAGATGGTAGAAAATGCGTGTGAGTTAAAAACATGAATACTCTGTTTTCTGATTTGAATATTTATCAAAGTTACATTATGCTGGTGTACATTATTCAGCAAATATTTTATTTATATATAAACTCTGCAAGCCCAGCTTACCATCGTCACAAATGCACTTTTAGGTTTATTTTATCCATGTACGAAATTGCTGCTTATATCTGTAGGAGTATAAGAGTGTCAATAAGTTATTAAGAAAGATTAGAAAATCTGTACTCCATAACTATGCGATTTTCATTTATCTCCCGATCGGGATATACGATTTTTTTTTAGAAAATGACAATTGATACTTTATTATACATTGTCTTAAATCGGCGCCACTTATTGCTTGATGTATATTTAGTGCAGCAACATTTGGTTTTTCCAGATATATGTAATATAAGGAAAGGTACCGGCTTATATATATTTATACTTTCTATCATCATTTTTTTGACTCGTATTGGCGACTGAGACAAATAATTATTCGCGAGAATAATAAACTAACGAGAAAATAGGCCTGCGCATATGCACGTTTAACAAGTGTGGTACCGAATTGCAAATGATAGACAAATAATATAGACACAAATTATTTTACCGAAAGGCGAATTCTTTCATAGTGGTAACTGTCAGTATTCCAATTCTACAGGCACAAAACTATTCGTAAATCTTATTTACTTACTTTGTATTCTTATACCGAGGCCAGCAACACACGAGTCGATTTATGCTCGAGTATTAATTGCAAAAGTATTTATAGGATAAAAATTTGCTTGGACAACTATCGCGTATTTTTTTTCACAATTCAAGTTCCATAATTCAAATGTCGCGTAACAATAAGTAAAGTTACATCAATATAATACAGATTGCTCATTAGCACGGTTGACCCCTTTCGTTTTTTTTTATTTATTTTTTTTATGCTAATCAGACATATCAGTTAAGGAAAAAACTCAAAGTTTGTACCACGTATTTATATAAATTATACAGAAACCGGCTCGTAATCCACACGCCGCTCTACTCACATAGTCGCCTGTTCATCAATGCGATAATCGAACACTCTGGTAGTCTGTAGTGTAGGTAAGTCACATACAGACTACACTGTGCAATGGCACAATTTTTATAATACAAGCAAAAAATTACTAATCATTAGTATTTATAAGTCATAAATCAACTGCCAACACGAGTCTGCGAATTGGTTGAATCACATATTCTGCCGAATGCGTACGTTTCTTTTTCATCTGCGAATATATTTGAGCTAGCGAATTTATTGATAGCCTGGAGAGTTATGCGTGTGTTTCGCGTTTGCACATCTCTTTTCACATACACATATGCACGCGACAAAGTATGGGGTGCACAATCCTGGTATGTCTATGTGTATATAGCATGTATGAATGTGAGCTGCGTGGACGGCGCTACGTACACCACTCCTCGGTCAGTCAACCACTGACAGACTAGCAGTCGACTATCGTCACTATTACTCAGACACCCGTGGTTCCACTGGGAGTTTTCAGTTCAACGTGCCTAGCTCACGTCAATATATACCGTTGTATAATCTAGAGAAAATCAGTTTACGTTACATACAAATTACACAAGTATTACAATTTTTATGATAATCTTCGGCACCTCTGATTCTCTCTGGCTAATACTCAATTGAAATTATTCACGTACTTGCATACAGATATGCTAGAGTTTGTCTTGGAATAGGAAGAGATTGTTCGTAGCAGCGACAGCAACCACATTTTCAGATGGATGCCATGCAGTGTGAAGTATTTTCTTATTAAAGTCCAGACAGTCGACACTAATTTCATCCTTCTTACGTTTACCACCGGTGCATACCTATACAATCGTATGGAAGAATAAGTATTCGAGAACACAGTCGATACACAATACTGGACAATGACTCTTATGAATAAAACAAGATCTCACAAAATATGCTAACCTTTCTTGGCTTTAGAAGAGTTTTTGGTTTGGCAATGTCGCGCGCTGCCTCCAAAGTAAGATCGCGTTTAGTCGTACGATCAAATACTCTGAAGAAATTGTTGTATGAGCCTGTCATAATTGCAGAGTCATTACCACTCCAACAACATTCAAATTTATCAAAGATGCAATCATTTTCATATAATGAACATAATTTTGATCTTAAGTATTCGTGTACCTGTTGTAACAAAAAATTACATAAAATATATGTCTCTTGTAATAAAGTAGGAGGCATTTATCTCAAATGAAACAGAAGATTGTAATAGAAAAAACGCAGAATACAATAACGATAGATCAAGTTTCGTCTTTATAAGATATATATCGCTTTTCTTATAAACTTACAGGATAACATTCGATTGGTTTTGTCTCCATTTGCAAATCCCACACTTTCACACTGAGGTAGTCTCTACTGATCATATATCTTCCAGAATTACTGAGCTTTACATCGCTTATGCTTGAAATAATTTCTGAGAAAAAACTTCTATTAGTCGGATCTTCAGGCTCCTCGAAAAGCTTACTGTGCTGATCGCAGAGAGCAGCAGATCTCATATCGCAAAGTCTAATAGTTCCTTTGCTACTGCTGTACACCAACACATTACACTCTGCAGGATGAAATTCCGCCGCAGTTATGACTTCTGTTAATTCTTCCATATTAGTTGGCTTAATATCTACTATATCTGTATGTTATGGTTAGGAAAATTATACATCTGAAAAGCTATTTAATTAGATATCTATGCAAACTAATAAAAATTCAAAATATTGCAAAAAGTATTTTGTAAAAAAAAAAAAAGAATAAACTAATACGTTAATTATAAAGAAAAAAAGGATACTAAAACTCTGGTCAGTTATCTCAAGGTGCCAAAGATTAATTCTAAGATCATCAGCACTGAGGTATGTCTCTTGATCACTGTTGACACTTATACTGTTTATGTGATAGGTGTGCGCATTGGCAAATATTCTCCTTGGTGATGCCTCTACCATCAACTCCATTGGTTTTATGGTTGGCACCTATGTAATAGTAATTAAAAATTACTGTTATCGTTGCGCATTTACATTGATACGTTAATCCAAAATAAGATATACCCAGAATTTCTTACCCTCAAGGCAGTGATGCAGGCAGGATCGCGAATCGTGCCATTCTCTTCTTTTGTATTATATCCCTCCACTCTTTTATCTCTCTCACTAACCTTCCACAACTTGATTGTTTTATCGTTCGTGGAGAGTAAAAAGTGGGCAGGATTTTTTCTTTTTAACCACCTAATTTTATTAATTTTTTCTTCTATTTCTAATGATTTTAGGTAATCGAACTCTGGCTCGTGGCTCTGGAAAGTGCTATACACATTGTATTCGCCTCTTCGTGGTATACTGTTTTTACTCTGTGTAAACAATTATCTTCATAATTCATTAATCATTAATTTTACACACACACACACACACACACACACACACACACACACACACACACACACACACACACAGAGGTATCTTAACTTAATAAATTCAGTTGTCAAAACAATCCAAATATCACGCTTGAAAATATCTAATCTTGTAATGTCCATCTAATCTTGATAATATCATGATATAAGTTCTCAAACACAGTATCTTTAATAGACTTAGTGAAGAGTTAGTGAATCCAATAAAAGATTAAACAGATACCAGATTATTAAATTACATAAATTTTAATGTAAAGATGATAAAAATACATAAGCCATAGCTCTAACATCCATACAAAATGATAATAAAAATAATGAAACTTGTAAATGTAGAAATTTTATTCTTTCTTAACATCAAATTATATTTAAATTTAATATCATAAGATGCATCATATATGATATATATGATGGGTACACACACACACACACACACACGCGCGCGCATACACACACACGTGTATAAATACATAATTGTTAATCGTTAAGTGTGATAATTGGATTATTTCAATAACGCATATTCTAAAGAGAAAATATTTATCTCTTTTAAATTGTATAATCACAACCGAACTTACAATAGGGTCTCTTTGAAAAATGACAACACGTCCACCTTTGTCTCCTGTCGCAAGGAGATCGCCATCATGGTTAAATTCAACGCATGAGATTATATCAGCTGTAATAAAAAACATAATACTCATATTCATAAATAATTTTGTACAGAATATAACAAAACTTGCAAAAAACCTTAAGATAATCACGTATTAATGAATGGTAAACTAAAAGACTGAATTTGTGTGAGATAAATTTTGGATCTTAATGCATATGTAAAGTCGTGATTCGCAACTAGTTGTTTGTTTTATTTTAGTATGTTTAAACTGATAAGATAAAAGACAAGATGCTTCTCTCTCTCTCTCTCTCTCTCTCTCTCTCTCTCTCTCTCTCTATCTTTCTGAAGTTATGGAAACACAGGTCAAACTTGCCTTCCGTAACGTCGTCCTCTAAGGTCCCCTTTACTTGTGAGAAACACCACTGTATGTCACCATTGCCTGTAATATAATAAATATAAAGAGATATTAAAACGAAATATCTTTCTCTTATTGCTCATTTGTCTCATTGATGTAGCGAATGGTAATAATAATTACATTTTGGAATAATCAATATTTTGTGTCTTAATCAGGGAGATTGGTGCATTTTAGTCAAGATCAATTTAAAAATCATAACAGATACATAACAAGAAATGGAAGTGGAAAATGAAATAGTGGGAAATGAAATATTGCATAATATACATAATCCTAATATTTATAGAATAAAACTTGAGTTTAAGAAAAAGTTTAAGATTGAATATTTATGCATACAAAACA
This sequence comes from Atta colombica, assembly GCF_001594045.1. Lineage (NCBI taxonomy): Eukaryota > Metazoa > Arthropoda > Insecta > Hymenoptera > Formicidae > Atta > Atta colombica. Next base: position 799,530 of record NW_017259325.1, read on the forward strand.
AGCTATATATACGTGCATGAAAAATATGAGATTTATACAATCTATATAAAATCTATATAAAGAATCTATATAATCTATATATCAATCTATATAAAGAAATCAGTAGTACAAAACACAACTTGTTAACATCCACACACACACACACACACACACACACACACACACACACACACACACACACACACACACACACGCACGCACGAAACCATATATTCCCAATACCAAAATCAGAAATGTTCACGTTACAGCAAGAAATGAAGAAAAGTAACGTAATTCATTATTTCGTAAAGCCTTTGATGAAATTAAAAACATTTATATATACATAATAGGTGCACGACTTGAAGCAAGGAAAGGAGAGAGACAGAGATAAATAGCACAGGTGTCATGGCACATCAAGTTGAAAGGAGCAAAATAAAATAGCTGTCCTAGAATACTACTGCTGTGAATCTGTAGCACGGAACACAAACGAATGCATCGCATCATCATCGCCATCATTATCATCATCATTATCATCATCATCATTATACCATCATTATCATTATCATCATCATCATCATTATCATGGTAGCACTTCTCAATTTAATTCGCCGTTGATGGCGTTCCCCAGAATTTCACAAAAAAAAAACATGAAAGTTGCGAGACATTACTTTAAACTCGAAAGGTAGATGTGTCTACAAACAAGGAAACAAGTAAAGAAATCATTTGTTGGAAGATTGTTGATTTCGATGGAGTCTTGAGAAACACTGTACTGTAAGATTGAACAATAAAGAGGAAAGAAATGAGGGGGATACGGGTGAAGATGGCCGATACAAAGTCCTCCTGCGTAGGTCGCACGAAAATTGATACAATTGCGGAGAGAGCGGAATAGACGAGGCGGGAAGAGAGATAAAAGTGAGCCTACTTGAAGTTTCAGCGTAATCCATCGTGTTTCTAGGCCGCCGTTGCCGCCGTCGCCGCCACCACCACCACCACCACCGCCACCGCCGCTGCCGCCGCCGCC
>NW_017259325.1:800629-807048 GCF_001594045.1 Atta colombica
TGTTGTTGTCGCCGTCACCGGCGACGGGCACATAGGTCTATCTGCCCCCCACCACGCGCACGGGGAGAGAATCCGGAGTATGGGCGCAAATGATACGCTATTACGCGGCGAAGAGAAACGCGAGAGGACGAGGACACTCGAGTGGCGCGTCCCTAATCTGGGTCAAGGTTCACCTCGCTGCAGCAAAAGCGAGGAGGCGAAGAGGCGAAGAGGCGAGGAAGCGAGTCGCCTAGTAGAAGCAGGAGCAGCAACGCGCCGTAGCCGTCGGCCGTCGGCTGTCGCGCGTCGTTGGCGGCGAGGAGATATGCGCGGTATGCGCCGGCTTATCAAGAGCCACGGTAGCTGGAACACTACTTACCGGCCATCTCGACACGACACACGAGGAAACTGGACACGCTAAGCGAAGAGAGCGCGGGTTGAGAGGCCCCAACGTGTACGGTGTGATGGCTCAACTAACGGCGCTGAACGGCGCGGGCGAGACTCGAGAGTATGCGTTCTCGATTCTCTCACGGCTCTCAGGACACGTCCGCGCGCGCGCGCGCACGCGGCACCACGCCGGCGACGAGGAGATCGTTCGCTACGCGAGAAACACGCGAAATTGCGCGAAATCCGGACCGTCCGCTAGTCCCCCGATCCTCTGTCACATATTTCCGGCTAACCACCGTGCCATAAACCACTCTCGACGTAACGCGGCTGCTCTCAATGGCGGAAGTTCACAGCAGTTCACAGGCGCATAACTGCACAACACGACTATGTGCGACTATGGCGTGACGTCACTGCGCAACCAGGTTTCGCTACTTCCGCGGCTCCGCTTGGTTGATGGCTCCGCTCCGCGGTAACCAGAACCACCATCTTTACACACGATGCTCGGCATAGCTCGGCGAGGCTCGGCGATGTTCGGCGATGCTTGGCGACGCGCAAGTCAGCGCCGTCACGCCGTCACGACGTGCGAATATATTCCCGAGAGTGGCCGAGAACGCACGACGCATCGCGAATCCACACTACGCGGCAAATTTGAAAATTATCTTTTTTTTCTCTGCATCGACGAGATGTTTGATTATTTATGATAGATCAACCACCACACTATCGGATAAGAAACATAATTGTAATCGATTCGGATAAACATAACGATACGTTATGTGTATATGTAGAATTAGCAAAATATCTATTCGATATAAGATCGCGGGAATCTTTTCTGTATAAAAACATACAAAAACGACGCCATAAATTATACACATGTTATAAACACATGTTATAAATAACGCAATTTATCGAGATAAAAAAATTACTCCAATTATAACTTACGTTATGAATCTTTTAACGGATCTTTTAGAGGAGCTTAGAAGACTTAGAGGATTCGTAGTAGACGTTCCAACTTTCAAGCTTTCAAGATGTAAACATTTCAAAATGATAAATTTGAAATATTTAAATGATACTTTTGTAAAAAGTATTAACCGTGAGGGAGAGATGCATATGATTTATTTTCTTTTATCACGGAGAAAGAAATGCACGTTCTGAAACGTTCTGTTGCTTCGCAAAAAAAGATGAAACAGTCAGTAACTCATCGTACTTGTACTCATGATCACATATATAGCAATTGTTGTTTAATTGGACAGCTCTCTCTTTCTCTCTCTCTCTCTCTCTCTCTCTCTCTCTCTCTCTCTCTCTCTCTCTCTTTCTCTCATCCTTGCTCTCTCGAGAAAAAAATTAATCCTTTTCATCCATATCAAAATATCTTAATAACGTGTATTAAGGAGTGTGCATTAATTGTTTACGTATTAAAGATATATGAAAACTATTTTCAGAGGGAAATTATATTTGCAAAAAGTTTCGATATTTTCGACGAAGAACCGTTATTTTCGATCGTACATAATAATGTAATAGGCCAAGGAGGTGACTCTTAATCGTGAACGACCTGTTGACGCAATAACAAACGATTATACCCGTCAAAACAAAGATAATTTTGTAAAAGCGTATTACGTGAAATGACGTATCCACGACATCATGGTTATATGTGATATTTATTAGTACACTACCATCAGGAACGCTAAATCCAAGAAAAAAGATTGTTTCACTGAAGAGAATATTTGACGAGTCATTAAAATAGATCTGGCTGATTTAAAATTAAAAAATTTTCAACGATGAATTGAAGAATTTACCTAAAAGCTCCGTTAATTTGTCGTGTAACTCCTCGAGAGAGGAAAACAGCGGCGAATTCCTACTTGTTCGCAAACTTGCCAATGTCCTAGAGGCTTGGATTTTCGATCGATCCATTTTCAATCGGAAATTAGAAAGACTAATCACTATTTGTATGATTTATCCATAGTTAATCGTTCGAGAACGGTCGACGACTCACAATCAATTGTAAGACAGACAGTAAGCTTTTCACAAACAGGATGAGAGTCACGAGAAGCGATTCTCGAGACTATCTCAAAGTGGTACCGAGGTACGCGAAGCTAGGACAAGCGACGGAGCTTTGCCGAACATATTAGAGTCGTTACGTTAATACGTTCGTACTAACGAGATTGCATCTCCGCTAGAATTTCAACAGCCGCTTATCACGATCTCGCGTACATCTAAAACAATGTATAATTCGAAGAGTTTGCTTTACGACACGTCTGTATGAGATTTGCCAAGTGCGCTTACTTGCGCATTAAAATTTAGATGTAACTTTTGAATAGCATGTCGCTTCTTTTAATTTTTCGAATATCAGCACAGTTGAAATATCTCTCGTTAGAAATCGTCTACAAGCCCAGTGATCTTGGTTCGGTATCTACTCACGGAGATCATTGTAGTCAGCACAAACGACGTTCGAGTCCTTCACTTCCTTCCGCTTGGCCAGAACGTAACGAACCATATTTTCGTTCGGTTCGACAGCGACAGCCTTTCTTCCAACACGCACGCGATCTGCCGAATATGTACATCTTCGTGTATCATCGGCAACGTTTACCTTGTCGCAACGCGATAATTGCGACAATCACGACAACCGCGACACTCGAGTTTTCCTGCACAACAATTGTAACGAATTGTAACGAATCTGGGTTCTTCTCGAGCAATGTCAATCCCGGGAGTATTTACTAATTGGTCGCCAAATATGAAAGCCGGTCTCTCTAACTGGTCTCTCAAATATACCTCTGATAAATAAGACTCACAAACAGCTTCATTTCTTATATTTCATTAATGTAAACGAAATTCCATAAATATATCAAGCATACTACGTACACGATAAATGATTTCTAAAAGACAAGCTGAGAAAAGCTATAATACAAGCCAGTAATAAAGAGAGAAAAAGAAATAAAGAATAAAAAAATAAATTATTATTAAACGTGTTTAGTATATGTATGCTTAAATTGAGTGGAAGTGATCTGTTAAATTAAAGAAAGGATATTGGGTATTTATATAATCTGTAATATATTATATAAGCGATCAATTTAAATTTTTTGTATGATTATAAGCACGTACAGTTCCTCAGGATGGAAAGCATCATCTTTGTAAGAGGTTGCAGCACACAATGAAAAGAGAAAGCTCCAAATTATTTCAGAACAAGCGTTTAAAAGTTATATAGATTGGAAATATAAAATAAACAAATAAAGGTCCTGTTATTATTTAATGGATAAATCTCCGTCAATATAGAATGCAGATAGAAAAATAATATGGGTATTTATTCTGCAGATTAAAAGACAACTCAATGAAGAAAAAGACGCGCTGAATTTGTTCGATTAATGTAGTTTGACAAAGAATTCAAATAATGAAAGAACCATTCAATTACGACTATTGTGCGATATAAACAACAATTTTTGTCATCACAATTTTTATCACAAACATTATATAAACATTTTTTTAATGTATTTATGCACGAAAAAAAAATGCGCGCAATAAGTTCCTTATTTAATAGAAAGCTCGAATCATCGAATTATTCCAAGTGTTACTCTTACCGTAATTTAATTTAATTTATTTATTATTATACAAATATTATTATACAAGTATTGACAATTCTACTTCAATTACTTATCGAGTGCATTAGCAAATACAATCGAAATTTTGAAATAAAATTAAAATCATCATATTGTGTGTGAATTTTGCAAATGACACGAAACCTCAAAATTGAGAAACTTCTCAAAATTCTATGTATTTGAATTTATCATAGGAATTTATACTTTGTTTATCTGACGTAATCCGTCGCAACCATATGCGGCGAGGAAGGAAAGAAGTCAGTCACGTCTTGAAATAGTGTATGCGTTCCCGAGTCGAAATTTTTCTCCTACTAAACCTTAGTTTTAGGACGTATGTAGACTCTAAAAAGATGACATATCTAGAGATTTATAATAGGTTCTAATCTAATGAATGGAGTTCTACGTTGAGCTTGTAAATGGTAGTTATTGCAAGATTTCCTATTTTTAGGATTAAAAGAAGTTTTCTAAATAGAAGTTGTTTTAGATTAAGTAATATTAAAAGAGGCCCTATTTGATTGTATCAAAACAGGTTTATAAGGTTTAATTGAAGTTGAAAGAGGTTCAAAGTAGAATTAAAATTTCGACTCGGATTTATCCACATGAATAGGCGCGAGGAAAAACCAAGTTTAAAGATTGTCGCCGGTATGTGTCGTGTTTTGAGTTGAAAGTAAATATCAAGTAACTTTCTGTTTTCCTGTTTTACAGGCATACGAATATTATGAATCTATATAGACACTAATTTAAAAAGCAGATTATAATCAAGGGAAATTAAAGAAGAAAAATTCCTGACAAATAGAACATCTCCGTAAAAGTTGCAAATCAGAAAAGTTTGAGTTTAGTCTCAAGAAACGTCTCACATCAGTAAAATATGTATTTAAGAGATAAAACTCACCGGCACGTTTGTTGACGGCGGTGTTGATCATGGAACCGAGTTTCGTGAGGCTGGACTGCCTCATGATGTTGGAAGGACTCTTCATCCGTTTGGACGGTGGTACCGCCGGAAGCGGGGCGGTCTTGGCCCGTGCCAGGATGGCACCACCGTTCCGGCAGTTGCCGGTTGGACTTGAGCCGGGGGACCGCTGGGGCGGAGCCCCCCATAGACCCACCACCCCGGCGTGACGCGTGGTGACACTTCGCTAACCTCAGCTTCCTGCCAGCTGTTATCCTCGTGATCAATTTTAGCTCTCACTATCGTCTTGTCGTCTTGTCGGCTTGTTGTCACTAGAAAAAAATCAATTTATGTAATTTGTCTCTCGTTTCTATAAGGTGCGTCACCAAAATCCGGACAAATTTCAAATTTAAATTTTCACTATATTGTTTCTCCGCTAGAGGTTGATGTTAGCGTCCGAGAAAGTCTGACGCTTCTAGTAAACAGTTATATTTTCAAAATGGTTGCGATGTTGAAATCAAGTACGGAGTATAATCGAAGAGCGATCATCGAAGACCTTCGCGCTGGGCGTTCAGCAACGGAAATAATTCGGTTCTTTGAATACCCGAGGTCAATCGTTTATGACATTATGGCAAAATATACGGCTTTAGAACACAATCCAACGAAGGTTCTAGTATGCCACTCGAAAGAACGCAACGCGAAAATCCCCCGCAATCGTTGAAAGGACTCAAGCACTGATTTCGGATGACCTAGGGCAATTGTTGCGAAAATTAACATCGATTGTTGATTAAACGAGGCAACATTGCGTCGAATTACCGAGAAGGACCTTTGATACAAATCGTACATATTAAAGATACGACAGCCTCTTTGAGTTGCCAGGATAAGCCGAGTTGCTCGCCTCGGCTCCCATTCTGGTTTCCCAACAGCCCAGATTTAAATCCCTTGGACTACTACGTATGGAATGTAGTTGAAAGGGTCACAAACAAACTCGGTATCTCAATATGACGTCATTAAGGATTGCTATTGAGGCAGTATTCGTTAGCATGGACAATGTTACATTACAACGTGCGTGCGAACGCTTCAAAGAATAGTCATTCAAATTAATGGGGGATATATCGAATAATTGTGCTCTACAAGGATCCTTCAAGTGCTATGTAAAAGGATTTTTTGTAATATTTAATTTTTCATTAAAAATATTTTGTTTAAAGAAATTGTTCGATTTGTCCGGATTTTGGTGACGCATCCTGTAATCATTCGGATCGATTGTCATCGCGCGATTCAGACAATTCTTTTTTATTGAGAAAAAGTGTTCCCTCGACTAATTCTCTCTCTTATCGTTCACGTTTCACGTTCTCATTCAATATTGTCGTTATGTATTGTATTTTTGTCTATGTAAGCGTACTTTATATCATCAATTGATTTCTAATTCCAAATAATCCATCTTCTCTACACTTCTTTGATTAATTAAACAACGTTTGTAGGAAATTTTGCAAGTTGTTTAATATTTATACATATTTACGATATATATTTGCGATATATATGCATTTTACAATAAATGCACGTTTGATACATAAGTA
>NW_017259325.1:807148-820079 GCF_001594045.1 Atta colombica
AAATAAGGCGTGATAAACCTTGGTTGATTAGCTACGCAAATCGCAAGTGTGCATCACACTTGCGAATATTTAACAGCGACTTATTTAATTCGACGTATTATGATGTGTATTACCAAGGTATTACCTATATAGCTAAAATTCAATATAGCAACACAGACATAGCAGGTCGCAAGTGAAACGTACGTATTTCAAATTATAATAGGTCGCAGGCCGCAATACGTAATGCGTTGTCTAGTACAATACACGGAATAAGAAATTGACCAATCACAATCGAATGTGAGAAGAATAATCGACTATGATTGATCAATTTCTTACTCTTACTTCTTACTCCGTATATTGTAGACGACACACATAATAGAAAGCAGGACATGAAAGTTGAAGTTTACCCAACTCTCTATGTCCTATGTTCTATGTCCTGCAACCTATTATAATAAATATGCAACCTATTATAATACATATATGCGATCCATTCGATATATTGTTTTTTCGATCATTAACGTTTTGCCGATATCGCTAGAGATTGGAGATTGCGTCTGCGTTCGCGTTTATATATCTTTTGACCATTCAGAAAGGACCTGCTGGCTCTTTTTTTATTAATTAAAAGACGCGAACGCAGATCTTCAAGAGAAGCAATCTTCGATCTAGCCAGTATGATACGGCCGCCCGTACACTGAGAAAAAAATAGCCTAAATTTAAATAAATATTTATTTGAATACTGCCAACTAAACATTTACTAATAATAAATAAATATTTACTTAATAAAAAAAAGACTGTTAAATTAAATTAATATTTTTTGTACGAAATAAATATATTTTTTTATTTAATAAATATTTAGTTGGTTTAGTACTATTCAAATAAATATTTATTGAAATTTAGGATACTTTTTTCTCAATATATCATACAGATGTTTCGTGTTTTCTTTTAATCGCGTTATAAAAAAATGTATGCACATAAGATGTATGATGTTTGCAGTCTGTTTCGCGAAGATATTTCACTGCGATTACAATTCTTATGTCTCATAATCACATTGCACATGGCAATATAAATGATTATTCACGTCGGTTTTTTATAAATATATTGTTGAAGGATGTATGCGTTGTTAAGTATAACATATTCTTTTGTATTTGCATACACACTGCAAATTTTCGTTTTTAAATCGATATATATAAAATTGTAATATTTAAGTGAATATAATATGAATATAATATTTGCCAAAACACTTTTTTTTACTCGTCTCAAATAATTTGCAATTAAATTTTATGAAAATAAATGAAATAGATGCGATGATTTAATAATATGTATTAAAAATATTATTTTGTAAATCTAGATTCGACATAGTATGATACGAGGTGTAAAACGCCATTTGCGATTAGAGACAAGGCTGAATATCTACGCTAATTTCTACTACCGGTGAATCTCTTTTTACGATTCAAATGGTAAGGTCACTATATGAGCTAATTTACGAACGGATCACACATTTCTGCTCCATCATCATTTCTCTGTTTGAGCAAAGGATAGAAATAGAGATTCTCGTTCCTTATAAAAGAAAGGAAATCTGATGAGAGATTAAATTAAAATAAATTATTCGGTAACCATAGACTCAAATATATTCTGTTTTCATGAGAGAGATAATTAATAGTATATTGGAATGTTTCTTAAATTTAATATTTTTTAAAATTCTAGTTCCAAATTTATTAATTTCAACATAATTTATTAATTAATTCAAAATTGATTCGACAGTATGGCATAGAATCAATTTAATATAAGCTATATTAAACAAAATAATTATTCATTTATCAAGATTAAAGACTTGCATGACTTGCATTACGGATATCTGATTCACAATATTCATGCCAAAAAAAAAAAGATAATCTCGTAGACGGATAAATAGTTTAAACAGAGCTGAGCTGACGTTATGATAGACGCAAAGACTTGAATCCGGACCAGAAAATATAATTTTCCAGCTGAATATGCCTTATGCCCGAAAATATATTTTATTCGTATGAATTTTTACCGAGTAATCACGAGCGTCACGGCATTCGATGCTTCGAAATTTGTATGTTATTGATGCAAATAATCCGAAGAAATGAAATAAAGGCAGTCGGATAAGCAAATAAGCATTGCAGACAAGTGAAATCGCCAACTCTATGAAGCTAGCAGGATCAAATTAGCAGAATCAAATTGGACTCATCAGAATTTTTAGTACTAAGTTGTACTGTTAATAATGATAATATTATATCGTACATTTCGAAAAAAATCGTGGCAATTCAAAATAAAAGAGAAAAAGAAAAATAATATCAGAATTATTGATTTCTGATATTATTTTTCTTTTTCTCTTTTATTTTAAATCGGTTCTGCCAGAATTAATATTAAGCTAGCAGCGCTACGATTTTTTTCGAAATAATACACGGTATAAAATTATCATTAATGGTACAATTTAATACAAAATGAGTACTAAAAATTCCAATAGATTCGATTCTGTTGATTTGGATCCTGCTAGCTTTGTAGAGCTGAAATCGCCGTTAAATGAATACTAATGATCCTAACTCAAAACAAACACAATGAAAGGACTGCTGTATCAGTGTTGGAAAGTCGTACAGGAAAGAAACAATGTCGCATCTCTGTAATTTCCGTATGTTTCCGAGACAGTTGTACCAATTATTATATAATTGTACTAATCATACTAATCATGTACTTTTCCGAATGTTCTATCTCCTAAAGAATGCATCGCATCAACTATCATCGCAGTAAGCTTTCTTCGACATTGTCGTAACTCATATAGACCTGCCCGCAGCAATTTTTATTTATTAAAATTACATTGCGTTCGTAATTTTTATTCAATGTTATGATCAACATCAGTTATCCGAAAAGTTTTCTATTATTAGTTTTGTATTAAGCGCAGACTGAAACGCTTATTACAATAAGATATTTTATAAAATATTTTAGCTGACTAAATCGTAATTTATTTATCGATTAATTGCAGTGATGACCAAAAACAGAAAACTTTAACAATATATTTTACGTTAGGATTTTTACGAGATTTTTACGAGATGAGGAATGAAGTTATAAAGAGAAAGAAGTTGGATTACTGGAAGAATGTATAATACGTATATAACAGTAGTATCTATACTAACATTGAATGTGAAGAGGACATTAATGAATCCCTATAGCTGCCTGCTGCTTTTGTAAGATTTCAAACTTGCTTTACTTTTCTTTTTTTAGGAAGAGTATATTCGATTTATTTTATAATCGATAAGACCTTATTGATACGTTACAAAATACAAGAGTATATTAAATGTATTGTCATTTATTGATAAGATCTTTATTCAGCTATAGAGCAATTTATCTCATCTAAAAATACATGACAAGAAAAAATATATGAGAAATGCGACAAATATATATATATTCATAGCGAATCCTTGAACGACATTTCGCTAATATCGTATCTCCATAAGAGATGTGGGATAATAAAATTCTCTCTTTCTTTCCAAAGCGAAATGAAAGTGGAGTCGGACAGGAAAGCTTCTTCAAACCGCAACAGAAAAAAACAATGAAACAACAAAGAAAGAAAAACATATATAATAATTGCGGATATCTCAAATATCCTTTTTGTTTCCTTTATGAATTATATTATTACACTAATATGTATGATTATAAATGTAAAAATATGTTACACATAATCATATTAAAAACCTATATACGAGTAAGTGCATGCAATGTTGAAATCTATTTAATTATCACAAATAAAATGTCACTCCATCATTGTCCATGACACTTCGAATGATAACATTACACGTATCATCAAGCAAAGTTCCATCCATCAATGTTAGAAAATACATCGCGTTAATGTTAATAGCCTACCTACCTTTTATTAAAAATGTCCATCGATATGCCATTAATAGACGACACCTATCAGATAACACAACGTAGTAACGTAAATAGCCTATCCCGGTTATTATACATCGAACTAATTGGCTCTAAAAGCCAACGATCCTGCAAATTCTTCGCGGACGACGATTTCTTTTGAAAAGCTCACTAGCAAAGTAACCACGGACAATCTTGTGAGCATCTTTCTTGCAATTGCCTGCCGCTAAGATGAATAATTTCTATTTTTCAGTTGATACCGCGGCTAGATCCTTAAGTACTGACAGACGCGACGTTGTCGAATTGACACAGTCACCCTATGCGATAGTGGTGACCTAGATAGTCGAGATGTGATAATACATGGGTTAACACACTGTCCTGTTTCTTTTATATCAAATTGTTCGTTTAAAATTCATATCTTCCCGAGGTATGTGCTTGTCGACAATTTAGTTTAGAGCAAGAAGTGTACCTATAATAAAAAGCTATTTCAAGCCACTGTATATACAGTGTATAGCTATATACAGAGGTATATATAACTATATATAGCGTCTCGATATTGTCAATCAATTAATTCTAGTAGAATATTAAGTCGTTTCGTAATTATTGTATAATACTTTGCGCAAATACTCTGAATAATAATAGATATACGATAATAATTTAGATATAATAAATATATAATAAGTGGATTGCAAAAGCGGATGCAACTGTATGAAACATCAATTGTTATAAAAACAAAAATGCTTAATTCTGATTGAATCATAATCACGATCTTTAGATATGATATCGATTTCTCCAATTATTTCAATATCTAAAATAAATTATATAGAATCGTTCGTTAAGTCCCCTCCAATGTTCATGCAGGCATAGATACAGGCACAGCATTCTTATTTCCTGCAAGTAATGTAGCCCGCGTGATCAGAAGAGATAATAAATATATATCTCTGTTATATCTTCGAGCTCGAGTATCCTTGGCGAAAGATGTATCTATCTTTTATATATTTATCTCCCTTTTGTAGTGCCGCGCCAGCTTTCGGGAAGAGACGGAAGAGATAGAATGCAGTTAAAGAGAAAGACAGAGAGGACGGATCGATAGGTCGTGGCTTTATTGACTTGGGGAACCGCGTAGTAAAGAAACATAGTAGTGCTAAAGGTTTGAAATCTTACGCGAGTCGAATGCATTTATTGATATGTCGCTATTGAGAGAAGTAAGTAACTGCCTGCGTCTTCGAGCTCGCCAGGTCATTATGGCAAAGAGCATCGATAATGAGAAATTGCTTCAATTTTTGTGTCGTTATTAACCTTTCGACTAACTTTTTTTTCTTCGAGGAACAAAATAATATAAAAGATGAAAAAAATCATACATACACATACACATGTCTATACATTTCATTTTTGTACTCAATTAATTATAATGGACTCGACAAGAGTTTTTAATAGAAACTTATTAAAGGGATTAAAGTAAAAAATGGTTTCTATAATGCAATGCGACGTAACACAATGGTAATGAATATAGTTTTCCGATATAAAAGACTTTCGCTTTAATTTCTGCGCTAATTAGGCACTATTTCTTTTCAATTAATTAGCTTTCTAAACGACTAAGTATTATAAATAAAAATGGAACGCAATATGTACGAATAAAACGGATATATTCGCTGAAATTACTTCAAAAATGATAGTTTTGACTAACAAACAATAAGTAGGCAGATAGCTACACAAAGCGAACGTTCAACGACGCATTAATAGCAAGGTAAATAGCGCAATTGCTCTCCATTGCACGTTACCCGAACACAAACTGGAAGATGCGTATTGACTTTCATTAAGCAATCTATCTCTGTGACAAAACAAGAAATAACAGTCTTTTGAAAGATAAATTTCGACTAAATAACTAACTTTCCGATTATTTGAAGCTTGGTACAATATGATGCACTATTTTCGACGACAATACAGGAGGATATTCATATTTATTGAATCTGCAAACATTGGTAAGAATTTAGATTTCGTGACAGTAGGAAAAAATCGATCCAGCGAAAAAATATATAAAAGAATTTCAATTGTAAAATGCTAACGGTTGCCTAGGTGTTCATTCTAAAAAATATACGTGTATCTATTTGATTTGATCAAATTAATGATGAAACAAAATTTATTTGCATAGCATTATGATATCCTGAAATAACCAAAAGAATGATAAAGTTAATTTCATTAGGTTAATTTTAGTTAGGAGAAGTTTGACGAAATTAAAACACCAAAATCTACTTGAAAACTATGTTCCATGCTAGTATAATACTCGCAACGTCGCAACTAGTGAAAGGAAACCAAGTCTACTATAAAAGAATACTAATACATTACGTTGACGCAAGCGAGATGAGTTTCAAAATTGAGACCAAAGCGACACTTTTGACAGTGGCTACGTTCAGCAGAGAAAACTAATCAGTTAGATCTTTTAACATGATTAATATTGGTTTTTAGTAAAGTGATTTCCAACACTTAGATCCAACGAAGAACTAAAGACAAGAATCAATCATATTAAAAAATCACTTAGCGCTGACTGATTACTTTTCTCTGCTAAACGCAACCAATAATGTAAACAATTTTTTTCGGGATTTCATCTATCTCTTACAGTACTATTCAATTACTATGTTGATTATGTTGATTATGATTATACACAGCGTAGATATATAGATATCCTATATTCCCTATACAATTAGATGATATCCTATAACACCTGTTGATGATTTTATATATAATTACATAATTCACATCAAGATACAAGTTACGATTATAATAATAAGAATGGCAATCAAACTTGCATACAATAGTGAGAGATTATTGCAAATTCAAATAAAACTGTATTAAATCTGTCAGACTCATCTTCGATGATTGTATTGAAATAAGCTTCCTTGTGCGGAACTTGCGATTTGCATTACATACAGCGCGCATTTATTTAACAATAAGTACAGTTGGAGACGAAATGTGATGCTGAAACAGCGTTATTGCACCGTGCGAAGTTCTATGAAACAACTTGCGGATTTAGATGATGACAAAAATAAGAACTTGTTTTTAAAAACTTGGCTTACTTGCGAGAGTATATAAGTATATATAAGTTTATTTATTCACTGGTAAAAAGAGAGATAAGAGAAAATAAGAGAGAGAGAGAGAGAGAGAGAGAGAGAGAGAGAGAGAGAGAGTGGGCCAAGGTGAACACTGGATACATTCAGAATTCAATTCACATCGGTGGTATCTCGCCACGCGACGTGAATGCCTGGGGTGCTCAGGGTGAGAGCAAGTTGGAGGACCTTGCCCGACTAATAAGCAAATAACGATTTATGTATTATTAAAAAAGGGCGCGCGTGCGTTTAAGGTCACGGTAATATTTTCATATTTTAAACTCCGAGGACACCGGCGGATATGTATACTTGGCGTTATGCGAGATTGTTAATGTGTTTCAGAGAGAAATATACCATGGCTCGTCTTTTTGTTTTCGTCTCCGCTCGAATATCACGCTGTGCAGAAAACATTCGTTCCCAAGTGCCATGATAATGCCAAGCAACCTTGAGACGATGAAATTAATAATCGCATGATACACACATTAATTTCTTGATTAAATAAAAAAACGATCAATGAAACGTATCTGTCATTATAATCATAATGTAAGTACAATACATTCTAATCTAATTGCTCCTTCCAGCAGTTTTGATCATCATCTATCGTGACAATATATAGAAACTTCGAGCAAATTTTTTAAAACAAAACCCAAGTTAAAAATCAATATACAAATCATTCGACATATTTGTTCAAATGTCAATCTGTTGAGTTTCACGATAGGCCGCTGATCAAGCAATGATTGTTAACATCTTTGTTGCGTAAATCGTAATCGTCAAACATGTGTGCAATAAACACAGAACATATCGTGTTTAGATTATCGAAGTCCAGAATCGAAAACAGGTGCCATCTAATACAAGGTGAGCGCATGTATAGGAGAAGATGTGGTGGAGGAAGTCACTTGTCGTCGCTGCAATATTTTTTCACAATAATACTTTCGTCAGCATTTCTGCTAGTTCTACGTCATAAAATTAACCAAGTACATTTGCAAGGAATCTTAATTGATACACTGAAAGAAAAGATTGGCTGCTGCAGTAAATTAGATGGTAAAATATAGTATGGCATTTTTAATTAAGTAATGAAGTAACTAATTCTTCTTGGTTGCTGCAATTAAAAATTTTATATTCAGCCAATCTTTTCTTTCAGTGTAGAGCGTAAGGAAAACGCTTCCCTTTCTTTCTCTTTTTCGATCTTTAAGTAATTACATGTACAATTGTATATCTTATTTGATTCGATTTGACGTTGTCTTAAACGAAAGATTTGATTAACTTCTATTTTTACAGATACAGAATCGAGTTCACAGGTATTTAAAATTAATCTCAAATCAATCCTCTAGCAATGAACTGCCCTACGCTGTAACGGACAATGATACTAGAATATCAATAAGTAGATAATATTACTATTATCCTCCAAAATTAGATGGCAAACACGATAAAAATGTTAGCCATTGAAGACTAATTACGATAATTTATAATTATCTCCAATCATTTCGCAGCACTCCAAAATGCTGCAGTAGAATCGATAAATAATTAATTATGCGTTAACACGATTGACGATGCATTTCATCTTTCGATTCATTTTGATTACAGGATATCGACGAAATGCATTAATGAGATGTAACTTGCTTTTGCGTTATACCATAGAAGTAAAGCAAAAAACGGTCCTCTCACTATCATCAATTTTTTTATATGAAATACTTTTTACTTAAGTCATATAAATTTCTTTATACAGAGTGTTTCAACATTCGCATGCGAAATACAAGATGTGATACTTTATGCTAAAATAAACAACTTTTTCTTTTAATAAAATGGCGTCCGATAAATAATTTTGGCGTTTATTTATTAACTTCAACCTGCTGAAGAAAAATTAGTCAGACGCAATTTTGTAAAAAGAAAAAGTTGTTTCTTTTACCATAAAGTATCATATCTTATATTCCGCGGATGCGAATTTTGAAACATCCTATATATTTTATTTACATAATCCCAAGTAGCACTGCAGCGCTTGAAAAGCGTTAAAAAAACGTACATATGCACTTTTTGAGCGCTTTATTAACGCTTTATAAACGCTGTGTGCTACTTGAAATCTTTTACATAACTTTGTTTTGCATAATTTCTTTATATATTTTATTTACATAACAATATTTTTTTAATAATAATAATGTACAATAATATTTTTTTACGTAATAATATTGATGCAAACGCTATAATCAAATTTTATTCTCACATAATATCTATATAGATTTTTAATCTAGTAGATGTGAATAGGGTCCTTAAGCCAGAACAAGGAGCGATACAACATCGATGTTTACGTGTACATAAGAGAATAAACATCTCAATATATTTTCGACCAAATCAATGAATCTTAATAAACGATAAGGAGGCGATACAGGCCAAACTACAGGATATTATTGCAAAATGATCTTTTATCGTTTAAAATACAAGTAAATGTTTCGACTGTTTTTATATCCAGTCATCTTTAGTGCAATATTATTAAAATTGTACTGAAGATGACTAGATAACAGTAGAAACATTTACTTGCATTTTTCTTCTTCTGGTTTATTGATTTTGAAGTAGTTCAAAGAGCCAATATCATTATACTTGTTTGTTTCAATGAATCTTGCTGTGTCTAGAAATGAAATAATCATTTTCTTTTATCAACTTTCGCTGCTGGATCGACAACAATCAAATGCAGATCTACTTGTGATGATTAAATCGTAGTTAATTTCGACGTAGTTTGGTTTCGACGAACGTATTATTACTATACCTATATTTCTATTATAAAAATGTCTTTAGTAAATAAACGATGAGGGCGTAATCGAAAGGACTTATTTACTAAGCATTACGAGGTGTTGGCGATCCACTGATCTTCAACGATCATCTACCGTTTCGATAACGGGGTTCGTACTTAAAATGCGACAAATGTTGCAGTGGACGACGCGTATTATGCAGAGCTGCATGTATGTATGTACTATATGAAATATCTGATTTCCTTTATTGCAATAGGGTATTCATAATTTTTTTAAAAGCTCTCCTTTTCATTTCCTTTTCATATCTCACAACATATCTCTTTCGGCTTTAGAATGAATGATATCAGTCGTCCAATTCTCATGTTATTCTGTTCCAGTTTAGCTTGAGCATTTTTTTTCCTTAAAAATGCATCGTTTTGACTTACATACCGTATATGTATATATATATATATATATATATATATATATGCATGTATACGTATAGAAGTGATTTTTTTATAACGTTACAGTAAAAAAATTTACATTAAATATTTCAAATGTGAATTTTAATAATTTACAATATAAGACTTTTCCGTAAAAATGTAAATGACTTTTCGCTATATTATTGGTCATTTTCACTTAAAAATCTATTGATTTTACGCTGGTCATTACTATATACGACAATTTTGTCCCAATTTCAAATTATAATCTTTTCCTAATTATCAATCTTTGTACCCATTTTTAGATAAAATAATTTTCGATCTTATATTAAGTATGATTTGAATTATAAATAACTTTTTTAAATTTTCAAAAAAGAAAACGAATTAATCTTTCAATTTATCGAAACTACGAACGCATTTGTGCACGCATTCTCATCAACTTGGGCGATTGTTCGAAAAATATAAGTTGACTAATTCAGTGAGTCTTTTTTCTGGCTGAATTAGTGCACACTTTTGAAACTTAAAATGAGATATATATATATAAAATATGTGGCGAGAAAGAGAGTTCTAGACTTGCAGTCTAATATAGGAATAAAAAACAGACCTATTAACCATGGATATAAAAAGATGATAGAGAATAATAGAGTTTCTCATCAATTTGTACCGTTTTCTATAAGTTTATATAATTTTCTATCGTTGACCTCGCGAGCAGATTGGATACGAATTTTATAGTGTTTTATCGGATTTTTGTAAAATTTGTACAAGATTTCTACAAGATCTGATTCAAATTAATGAATTTAAATTCATTACTAGATTCCATATTCAAAACGATAGGATTTTTCTATCATTCTCTATCAATTTTTTTTTACCAGAGAACTCTGTCAGCGATCAGGTTTCGAATGTGGCAGGTGTACAGTGTCATGTAACAGCTCTGATCAGGTAAATGTTTTCGCGCCATTCTTTACAAACGCACGTGCGTCACGATACGATGATATTTCCGACATTCGACTGAAATTTGATTGTGCTATTATTTTCGCAATTAACACTAATCGAAACGTGCTAATTTTTTGAGAATGATTAAAATTACATATTATAATCGCTATTCGCCCTTCTCTTTCTCTCTACTCTCTCTCTCTCTCTCTCTCTCTCTCTCTCTCCCTCTCTCTCCCTCTCTCTCCCCCCTCTTTAACCAACGTTTTTGGAAGATCACATATCTTCGTCTATTTACAAAAAAAAGGAGGATTTACAAAAAAAAACATAATTATTCATGTATTTCATTTAATGTAAAAAAATACATTTATACTTTTAAAACATTTGACGAAGGAGGAGAAAAAGGAGAGACACGATACTGATAATTCATGCCCCCGAAAAAAACGAGTAAAAAACGAGTAAAAATTAAGTCACAATTTGAATTATCCGTTAGTGCAGTTTACGATTGGCGGGAAAAACATTGCGTATCTTCGTAAAACAATGTAAAAGAAGCGCCTTGGGTGACTAAAGAGGAAGGATATCTCTGCGGTCTTTCCAGCCGCAGATCTCAGTTAAACGCGGCTTGGTCGCTGTCACCGTCGCCGTCGCTGTCGGCGCTAACCCGCACAAATAATCCGTAGTAATAATTCTGAGAATAGAGAATTCATTGAGGAAACTCACCCGTAAGGATAACGGATCCTACTGGCGACGACGGCGGTGGTGGCGGGTCACAAGTGCGATCGCTCGTAGTCGACTACGTCGTCGTACTCGTCTCGTACGCACAGGTAGATCTTCTCCCTCGAAACGCACGCGTCAGGACGACGATTTCACGTTGGAAGCTACGTCCAATAACACACGGTGTCGATGACTCCGTCGCCGTAATGCAGAGATCCGCCTCCGAAGTACAAATCCCCTCTGATCTTTTGACCCCGACGCGATCACAGATGTTTTTCTTTTTTTTTTCTTTTTTTTTTAGGAAACGATGCGTGCAACACTGTGCGCTCCTTTTCGTGCGCAACACGCCGAGCCGCCAAATACCGTGGTAACAGGGCAATATCATTCAACACCGTTCTACACCGTTCTGTCTCACACCGATTGGTGTTTACTACTGAAGGCTCAAATGAATACTCGCACTACGGCGCACCTCGCACCACCGGCCACCGAGCTGTTCGAGCTCGCTCGAGCTTACGAGTCCGAGCACGCCGAACCGAACCGAGCCGAGTTACATACATCGTGATACATCGCCGATCGCGTCGCGTCTCGTCTCTCGCAGTCTCGACCGCATCACGTCGAATCTCGCCCTCGCTAGTCGCCTTGAGTTACATCGCATCGCCCCCACGAATTGACACGATGAAATGAGACAGTAGACACGATTCTACACGAGTGTCTATGCGAGTGTCGAGCGCGGCAGTCCAAGTAAAGCCTGAGGAAATCCTCCGAGTCGAGTGCAACAGTTGTGTTCGACAACTGCGCGAATCTATGATATTGTATTGTTTTTTTAATATTAGAGCGCATTAAATTACAAAAAAATAAAAACGATAGAAGGTACACTTATATAGAAAACAATTTTTTTTTATAATTTTGTTATATAAATTCGGGAAATACAATTTTATTTAAAATTAAAAAAATCGAAATTGAATGTACAATTTAAAATTTACTCCAAATTGAAATTGAAATATTCAACTTTACATCTTTTATTGTGTAATATGTGTATCTTGTGTATTTCATGAAGAACTATATAAAAAAAACGAATATTAGTATATAATTACATTGTAATACTAATTACAATGAAGGTCGGTAGTAATGTATTATATATATATATATATAGGTACCT
>NW_017259325.1:820259-825536 GCF_001594045.1 Atta colombica
ATATAGAATTACAATTAGTATTTTAATACTAGTTTTAATACATTCAGAATGAGACAAGTAAACATATCTAATATTAATTTTATCTAATATAATAATATTTTCTATTAAAATTTTTAGGTCTGAATTAAAAATATAGTAATCATAAAAAATTTCAAAATTAATTAAAAGAGATCTCATTTATTGAATTAAGAGAAAAGAAAATGAATCGCTTTTTTTATTTACAACACGTTTTACATACATATAACAAATTTAATGTTGTATATATCAAAAAATTAGCATTACGAGTAAAAAATTTGATATCAACATAATTGTGATATCACAAGTTCTAAATCGTATTATACAATTAAATATTTGATGTATGTGATAATTATTTAGCTTTACCATTTCTTTAAAATTGTATTGATATATGCTTGATTATTGCAATTTTCACTTTTATTTGTTGGACACGAATAAATCTTGGATTCCTCCGAGACATATGCATAATAAGCTTCGATGAGGCATACTTCCTCATACAGATCTTCCATCGACATTTCTATGTTGCTCGCGCATTCATTCAGTAACCATCGAAAACTCCTTGGCAGCATTTTCTCCAATATTTCAAAATTTTTTGATTTCACACGACTAAAATTACAATGATACATCCAATAATCTTTAAACGGTTTAAACAATTTAAGAATATTTAATCTTTTATCCATAATAGATTCATCGATAACCGAATCAAGTTTGATTTTATTACAAGTTTCTTTCTTGGATTGATCATTCATGCCATGTTCATTTTCAAATTTGATAAAATTATCAAAAATGGATGCGTTGGCACTCAAGTTTAATATATCGGACACCTCTGGTAACATATTTTCAATTCCAGAAATATCTGTTGAAATAAATTCAGTTTGCATATCATCTTTACTTAGACTTTTTTTTTCCATATTGAGAGAAGTATCTGTTTGTTTAACAAATTTACCAGATGAATTTCGCACAAGTTTGCGCTTTTGTTTCTTCGGTTGGCTTGAATTTATCAATATAGCTTTTTTTTCTGTACTTGAGAGATTTATATTGTATGCTTTACAAAACTTGGATAACGATAATATCGTTTGTTGAGGAACAATATTTTGTAGACATGCATCATCCTTATTTTCATTATCATCCTGACTTTCGTCATCTAGATATCTATTTGGAATTGATAATTTACCATCTGGGAGAATTTCATGAAATATAAATTCATTGGTTGCGGATGCTTTCGGAGGCGCTTTCATATGTATGATTGTATCATCATAATATTGCTTCTTTTTTACATCAATTTTAAATTGACAGGGTATCTTCTTAAGTAGATAATCAATAAAATTTTCTTTTCTATCGATGCATTTCTTATCATCTTCCATAAAATCTTCTATCGTAATTTCATCTTTCAAATCTTTTATACTGGCGATTTTTGTTTGCTCGAAAACTGGTACTATTTTTTCAATAAAATGTAAATTCGAATCAATAAACTCTACTTGAATGTCGTAATGCGAAGTCAATTTGATACTAAAATGATAAAAAAAGACAATCGATTACTCATCTCATAATTTTTATGACCGGTAAGTTGTAAATCTTACAATATTATCTACAATATTACTTACCCTTTTGATTTTCTCAAGTATCCAATTTTTGTAGACGAAAAATCATTTCGGAGCATACTGGGAAGATCGTATAGTGGATGCTCCAATAATTGTTGAAGATACGAATGATTTGGCGTTAATGTTGGAGAAAAATAGTTTACTTCATTCAATGGCGGAGCAATATAACTTGCTTTGGTAATACACTGTTTCATTGCGTAAACAAGTTCATTTGATATCAAATGTTTACGTATAACTATCTCAGGTTCCTCTTTGTCTATTTTAGAATCAACAGACTCCAAAAATTTAATATATAAACTATTAACATCTGGTATGTTTGGATTGTATTTTAACTTGGTAGGATAGTGCGCATTAATTAAGATTGTTCTTCTACATTCGATATATTTTTGCCACTCCCGAAAACTGAATAGTTTTGTATCACAGATACCTTCGTCGTTAATTGCACTGAAAAAAGAAGAGATGTATTATATCAATAAGGAAGAAACGATAAAGTATACATAATAATAATGTAAAAAATTATACAAGAAAATCGAGACATTGCAATGTAATATTATTTACAAAAGGATAGCTGCAATTGCATGGAAGACGTTTCCGATATTCAAAATATTTTTCTATGTTTTTTTCACCTAAAGCTGCACCGAAAGTCACACAGTCATTCATAATTACAGTGTATGGCATTTTATGCGAGGTAAAATATATGTCCCATTCCCCAGATTTCTTAAATACAACACCCCCAAAAGTTTGATTATATCTAGTTGATATATAATCTAGATTTTTCTTCAAAGCTTTTCTTAGGGAGCATCCTTCTTCAATATCATCCGCAATAACTCTTGATAAACTATGTTTCATAATAGATTCTCCATGACCTGTTAGAGAACATCCTACATTTCGATTAGCATATGTGCTACAACCTAACACAGAGGAGTCGCCCACACTACCCATTAATTTTTTGTTTAAACCACCACTTGTGACACCTGCAGCAATAGCATATCCGTCATAAGCTATACAACCAATGGTGCTCCCGCTATCTATAGATAAAAATTGCATCAAAATCATGCATGTATCGGTAATATTTTCCTTATAAGAGTAGAAGAAACATAAAAATAATAATATAAAAATATTTTCTGAAATATCATATCTACAATTTACTTCCTAATATGTTCAATAACTGGTGATCTTCGATATCCAAATTAATATCAGAACTGCCTATTTCTTGCGATTTATTGTAAGCTAAATGTGCCATAGGTGCTGTCATATTTCCTTTTGATAGCCAATTTAATTTTGCAAGTCTTGTTAATTTTCTTGCACCTTCTCCTACTACGATAGAGTTGGGAAAATTATCCAAAACATATCTGGCAAGAGATATTGGATGCTCTATGTCTGATATTGCAGCTACAGATCCACATTCTGATTTGAAACCATCTACTATGCTCGCATCCATTTGTACCTCTCCTATTTTATGCAACATGATATGCTAATAATTTTTTATTATATGGATTTTAACGCAATTACTATTTTTATATTACATATATTCTTATTATACCTATATTATTTAAAACCGATCCATAACCACAATTAAAGAATTCATCGCATTCTAACCACCATAATGCAATTTCTACAGCTTGTACAGAATTTGCACCATCTAACAAACTTTGATATCCAATGGATGCTGCATTTTTACAACTCACTGTTTTTTCAATAATTATCGTATCGTGAAAATTTCCAACATCACCATGTACAAGTATACATGGAGTATTGAAATTTTCACATTGACACTGCATTATATTCAAATAATTATATATATTTAAATATCAAATTAGTAGACGACAAATTTTCACATCAAGTCTATATACTATTGCTATTAATTTAATACAGATAATTTGATAGATTATTTGACAGATAACCAATTATTTTTATGTGTAATATGTTGTCAGGCAAGTCACTTTTCACGCATGAGTATTCAATGTGACATCAACGCTATGTCAAATTTAGAAAGGTTCTGCTATTGTAACATTTCCATGAAAACTGTCTCACTTTCTTGAATAATCAATAACGATTATAAAGCGCTGTAGAAATTTTAAGAAAACCATAAATCCTCATTACTTGCCTTAAACATCACTTATATATGCCGTAAATTATTAACTTATGTCAAAAGCTATAAGAATTCATTCGAATATGAAGAAAAAAATCGACTTCATATTAGATTGTGATTGGTTAATTTCTTATATAGTTTACGACATAAGTTAACAGTATATATAAATGATTGCGTTCAGCATCATTGAGAAAACTAATCAATTAGCGATTAGTAATTCTTTAATATGATTGGTTCCTACATTTAAATCCAGCCAAGAAATAAAGACAAAAACCAATCATATTAAAGAATCACTAAGCGAACTGATTAGTTTCCTCTGCTGAACGCGATCATTGTCTACGTTCAACGGACGCAACAGTTGAGTGAACGTTTGTTATTGGTGTATTCTTTTAGCTCATCCAGAATTTTAAATTTAGAAGAATACATCAATAGCAAGCGCTCATTCAACCGTTATATCTGACAACTGAATATGCCCTTTGATCCTTTAGGATTTCACCAACTCTAACTTGATTGACTGATTGTTACATTGGAACTGACTAATTGCATTTACTGTTCAGCAGAATTGACCAATTACAGTTGACTCTTAATCGATTAAGTTAAGTGAAGGTTGGTAAGACTGATTCATAATCTTGCTGAATCCTATATATAGTTTTGGCGAAATCCGTCTAAATTTAGCGATACATGATAATGGAACTCACCCTTTATGTCTAGTGTTGTGTAAGCAATGAGCATAATTTATTATGTATGAATATGTATGTGATCCATTTAATGCTGCAAATGCTTCGTTGACCAGAAAAGAAAGACTTTTACAAATTGATCAGTCTAAGAATACTTGAAGCATTTGCAGTGTTAAATATTGCATCTTGTATCAAACACGCATTCTATTATAAAATTTAATTCCATTATTATACCAATTCCATTATACTAAAAAATTTTTTTACATACCTATTAATGTTTTCGGCAACATTACTAATTTTATTTTCTGTAATACCATCCAAACTCAATAATGTTTTCAGTATTACAATAATATACGCCATGGCACGACCTTCATAATTAGGGATACAGGATATTTTATCAAACGTCATTTTCGGAGAAGATAAACTTATTAATCGTTCAGCATACAATGATATACCTTCTGTAAATATCATAATAATACAAAACTAGCATTAAAATACATATAAATGTACTTGTATATATATATACGGATAATAAAAATCTTTAAATTCATATGGTTCATACTTGGTAGAGCTAATTCAATACAATATCGGTTAACAAGGGAATAAAGATCTGGACGAACTATTTTCGTGACTCCAAGAAATTTCGCCATTTGTCCAATAACTCTTCTCATACCCTTGTGTGTTATGTCCATAGCTCGTGATAAGAAAAAAATATCGTTTTTTGTTAAAGATACTTCAGGAGGTATCAAGCGATCTAATCTGTAATAAGATAAACGTCCTTCCCTCCCATATCTGCAAAAATTTATACATGTGAATATATATATGTGTGTGTGTGTGTGTGTGCGCGTGCGCGTGCGCGCGCGCGCGTCGTGTGTACATATATATATATATA
>NW_017259325.1:825636-856591 GCF_001594045.1 Atta colombica
ACAAATAGTGTTTACAGTAATACAATATACATTAATTCATAATCTTATTATTGTGAAACTTGAAACTTACAAAAAGATCTATAAATTACCTTATCATATCACTTAAATGTATATCCTGATTATGAATTCTTAATGCCAAATACAAGATTGCCCATAACTTGGTAGGTGTTATTAATTCTGGACTTGTTTTATACTGAGTCGTTACATGATTTTGTTTGTATTTGCTGCGTTTGGATCTTGACACTTTTTTTGCCATATTCTCTATTTTATTCTTTTCCTTTTTAGCAGCTGAATTAAATTTTATCCTATACATTGCATATATAGAAAAAAAAATATAAATATATATACTATAAAAAATATATATAGCATAAATATATAAAAATATTAAAAAATAATGGAGAGAGTACAATCACTCTTTTTTCTTAGTTCTTTCATACAATTCATTCCTTGTTTGTGCTTGTTTCTTTACCTTATATTTTTAAAAGATTGTTCACTAGAATGTGCATCTTCTTCTGAGCTTACTTGTGACCGCATAAATCTATCATAGTCTGCAGTAACCATTAGTTTCTATGCACAAGACATATTATATTGTTAATAAATTTTCAGAAATTAGATTTTACAAATACATTACATTAGCTATGTTTGTTGTATCATACTTTACTCCTATTTAATTCTTTCAAAGAGGTTTTTTCGTTTGGATAGATAATTGTAGAATCTGCTGTGCTTTCAGTTTTTATTCGTTTTTGGGGTCTCTTTGGAATTCTGCCATATAGAATTTCAGCATCTCTATAAAAATGTATTATGTTATTATTCTCAATAGGATTAATTAAAATTTTTTATAACAGTTAATTTTTACAAATATTTCAAGAATTCCTGAAGAAAATGAAATAAATAAAAGAAATACATTGATAAATATTTCATCATTACAGAATATTTTTTAAATAAATGGTTGATATATAATGACAATATATAATGACCTTTTCTGATATCTTCTAGCTAATTTTGGTATCAGTTTCTTTTCTGTAGAGACAAAAGCTACTTCTAGTTTTCCCAAATATCTTGCCCACAATTGTAGCACTGTTACTTTTATATCGGCTGATACACCAAGTTCAATAAGCTCATTTGTCAAACCAATTAAAACAAAATTATATAATTCCCAAGATGTCCATCTGCTCTCCACATCTATGCAAGAAAATATCTTATTGATAATAAATCAAATTGAAATGTTTGATTATCATTATGTATTATAATATAAACTAATATATATAATAGTTATTTTTTCAAAATATAAAGATAAACCTGTTCTGTCACGTTTTGTACGATAGATTTTTGTTTTTCGCAATCTCGTAGTATTGTTTATAGGTAAATCATACTCTACTTCTTCTCCAATGTCCTAAACAAATGAAAATTGAAATTGTACTGCTAGTTCTTCTCAACATAATTATTTAAAATAGTTCTCTCATCTCCGATTTCTCTCATCTCTGAATTTAATAAAATTAGGCTTATTCGATGCATTTTTGTATGAAACAAAAGAATCCATAAGAAAAAAAACATTAGGTCCGTTCCACGAATCAAGATATTAAGCTTTAAAGTTGATGACTATAAAAGTTAGGATATCTATTATAACGATGAGATACAGCAGCACAGTCATGCACATGTACTTGAGACTAGAATAAGTATTTTCCATTTTAATTATATAAATTCTCTGCTTTAAGAATATATATTATTTTCTATGTAATTTTTATTTTAGTTAGGTATTTGTCTACAATTTAAAAGCATAAATTCTCTGCTTTAAAAATAAATTTTCTACTGTAAAAATAAAAATTATATAGAAAATAATATGTAAATGTGTTTTTAAGGCAACATTTATCTTAAACTCCTACAGTTGCTTCAACGAGAAACAAGCGCTTGCAATTCCTTTTGAAAGCTGTAATTGAGCTGAGAAAAGCTCTCTGACCACAGATCTTCTTCAATTGATTTTTGTATCCCGTGGTACTTGGCCTTACTGTAGAGGCCGAAATCCGCTGAAGAAGAGGAAGGAAAGTAGAAAATTTGCATTTTTAAAGCAGAGAATTTGTGTAACTGTACTATACTATGGATATATCTATATTATAGATGCGACAGATTTCCTAACCTGAATATCAATTTCAACAATTAATAACTCGTTCGCGGAACAGAGCAACACTTTTTTTTGTCAGATTTGTTCATATCCTACAAAAACGCGAAGATGAGACTAAAACAATTACTATCGCTACATCTCGTCGGTATAACAAATATCCTAACCTCAATAATCATCTTTAACGCTTAATATCTCAGTTTGCGGAGCCGATCAAATATTTTTTCTTACAAATTCTTTGGTTTCGTGCAAAAACGCGTCGAATAAGTCTAATTTTATCAAAATCAGAAGTGAGGGGACTATTCTAAATAATAACCCTTTTCAAAACTTACTCACACGTATACACACGTGTATACGCATTTGTAAAGAACATTACCTGGCTTTGCGTTTGACATATCATACAAAAGGAATAACCAGACGTTTTAAAAAAATCGCTACAACCACAGATTACACACTTCAGCATTTTCGTTGGTAAATATTTGAAAAAAAAAATACAACAAATAGGTTCGGATCATTCGGTATCGGATTAACACTAACAAGATACGAAATAAGATTTGTTTGCGTTGTTTGAAATTCACAAAAATGTTTGCACTTAAAACAGGATAAATATATATTCGGGCGTTGAAAGAAGAGAAAAAGAAAATACGAAGTTCACAAGGTGCAAGAAACGTGAATAGATTCTGACTCGAGAATCAATTCTTTTCACACTCAAGAATCGAATCATCGAGAAACTCGATTCATTGGGAGAGTTCAAGACGGCAAAGCGGCTAGGCATGCTTAAGGATGAAATCACACGGTGCGGAATAGAAAATGCGTCATAGAAGCAACCAATCAACGCTATTCGGAATAACGCAAAATAATGCTGATCGATTGTTTCTATGATGCCTTTTCTACTCCGCAGTAGTTTTTTGCATTGTGTGATTTCACCCTAAGGATACCGAACAGAGGATAAAGTCTTAAACATAATAAGCACAGGCAATAAGCACAGACAATAGAATAACGAGCCGTCCAATCAGAGCTCTGGCATATAATATCGAATTTACACTCCAGAGCTCTGATTGGACGGCTCGTTATTCTATTGCCTGTGCTTATTGCCTGTGCTTATTGTGTTCAAGCTTTAAGAATTTCAACCTATCAGAAATCATGTATTATGGAATACACAGTCTGGGAATCGATTCTGTATCTTGAAACAAGATGAAAATTACAAAAGTAAGCGAATTTACTAGAATACTAATAATTTCATTGGTCAACCCCCAAATAAATTTGCTCACTTTTGTAATTTTCACCTTGTTCGAAAATAATCGATCTCCTGAAAGATTGAAATTCTTAGGTCGGTATTTATAGTCGATTCTTAGGGTGCAAACCCACGCAGCGGAATAGCGGAACGCGGAACGAGAACAGAACCAATCACGAGCGTACCACAGTTTTTGTTAAGCGGTTTCGAATTCCTTCATCTCCATGAGGCGCAATGAGCGTAAGCGGAATCAACAGCAAATCCATAAATTTTACATTTTAATATTGTATTTGTCATTTTTTTTATTATAATGTATTTTTATTATCATGTATTTAAGTAGAGGATTAAATGCATTTCTCATTGAAAATAATGATTAAAGATGTTAAAATTTATGAAATTAGTCTTAATGTAATTGTAACCTTTATGAAATAACGATTTATAATTGGTTGCACAAAGTTTGCGATGCGCTCATTACGTTACATAGGTATTTATGTTTCAACGTAACAAAACTGGCGGGATAACAACGTAAATATAGAGATAAATTATTAAGTAATTATCTAGAAGACGCTCCTCATCTTCAATTTCAATGAAATTATGCTCATTCGATGCGGTATTATGTGATGTTTCGTGCTCTCCTATTGATAGAGCGTGTAACATCAACCAATAGCGAAGCATTTTCTAACCCAAATTGGTGCAAACCCGGTCGGGCTGAAAACACTATTAAATTCAAGACCGTCTTAGTATAATTTTAAGAAATTACGAATCAATCAGAAAGCCACATTAGCGCCTTAATACATTGCTTAAGACAGTCTTGAAATAAGAATCGATTAAATAAATACCGATCTTATTCTTTGTTTTCTTTTCCTTTTATTGTGCGGAGTTCTTTACCGAGTTTAAATATAATTGATTGAATCTAGAGCTCCTATAATGTAAAAGAGATTTGTAAAATGTCACGTGATCGATATATTTCTCTGATTGGCTGGAGTAATAATTGCTATGTTGAATTTACTCTCAATATACTCAACATCAATTCCTGCCGACTGCTGTAAAATGAGATTAATGAACTCATCCTTCAATGTTTTGTGAATATTTATCTATTATTTCATGTTTTGCATTGAATGTTGCATATATACAGGATTTACATTCATCTATGTTATTTACATAACAGTATTATTACTATAGCGATATAGGCGCAATTCGTTAGCATGATGATGAAGGATGTAAATTCTGTATATAAAGTATGTATTCAATGCAAAACATGAAATAATAGTTAAATATTCACAGAATATTGAAGGATGAGATTGACTAATCTCATTCCACAGCAGTTCACAGGAGTCGCTGTATTGATAGTAAATTCAATATGGCAGCTATTACGAATTACTCCAGCCAATCAGAGAATTATCGATCATGTGTGACACTTTGCGAATCTCTGTTAGGGACTCAGCACAATAAAAAGAATAGGGAATAGAGAACAGAGAAGAATAAGAATTTCAATCTATCGAAACTGTGTATTCCACAATACATGATTTCTGATAGGTTGAAATTCTTATTCTCTATTCCCTGTTCCTTTTATTTTGCGGAGCCCTTTACACTATAGGTCTCTAGTTGGATCTATAACAACTAATTATGTTCATTTGCTCGGCGAGCAGGAAAGCCGTTTTATTATTGGGAATACACATAAGTTTCCGCCGTTTGCAAAAGACGGCGCCACTAATAAACTATAGTTAAAATTATTTGATGTAAAATGACATATCGTAAGATTGGATATCCGGCAACATCATAACTTTGAAATATTAGCACTTTTGTATCAGCATCATATATTTTTTTTCGTACGAAAATGTCGAGTTTTGAGCCGAATAAGCGTCATTTGAGAGAATTTTTGATTTACTTCTTTAATTTGAAGAAATCTGCAGCTGAGGCTCATAGATTGCTTGTAGAAGCATATGATGATGCTGCCTTAAGTGAGTTGTCGTGAGTGGTTTCAAAAGTTTAAGAATTTGTGAATTTGACGTCGAAGATAAAGAACGTAGCGGAAGTGTATGAAGACGCGGAAGTATTATTGGATGAAGATTCGTGCCAAACACAAAAAGAACTTGCACTTACATTAGGAGTGCTCAATAATTTCATATCGTTTGAAATCATTGGGAATGATTCAAAAGCAAGGGAATTGGGTTCCATATGAACTGAAGTCGAGAAACGTTGAACGTCGATTTTTCACATGTGAAATGCTGCTTGCCAAACATAAACGAAAGGGTTTTATGCATCGTATAATCACTGGTGATGAAAAATGGATCTACTACGATAACCCAAAGAAGAGGAAATGGGAACCACCTGGCCATGCTTCAACATCGACAGCCAAGCCGAATATTCATGGAGAAAAAACTCGTGTATTTGGTGAGATCAGCTTGGTGTCGTGTATTATGAATTGCTCAAACCGAACGAGACCATTGGGACTCTACCGAACACAATTGAGCCGAGCACTCAAGGAAAAACGCGCCCACTATTACTCCAGGCATGACAAAATTATTCTCCTGCATGATAATGCTCGACCACATGTTGCGGCGCCGGTCAAAACCTACTTAGAAACACTCAAATGAGAAGTTCTACCCCACTCGCCGTATTCTCCAGACATTGCTCTTTCCGACTACCACTTGTTCCGATCGATGACGCATGGCTTGTCTGAGCAGCACTTCACATCACGTGAAGATACCAAAAATTGTATTGATGATTGGATAGCCTCAAAAGATGAAGCATTCTTCCGATGCGGTATCCACATGCTACCAGAAAGATGGGAAAAAATAGTGGCTAGTGATGGCCATTACTTTGAATAAAACATGTATCGTTCTTTCACAATAAATACTTAATTTTTTATAAAAAACGGCGGAAACTTATTTGTATTCCCAATAACTTGAACGCGTCCATTGTCGATTCAAATCCCTTATTTTTAACTAAACTAGAATTGAGGAGATAGAGAATTTTTGCAATTTTAGAATTAGAAAGTATAATTATAATAAAGTAAAACTAGAAAAACTGCCTTTCCTCCGATTTCGATGAAACTAGACATTCGATACGTTTTTGCACAAAATGAAAGACTGGCAGAAAAAAGTACGGAACTGCCCTGCGAACTGAGATATTAAACATTAAATTGACGATTATTGAAGTTAAGTCGGAATCAGACTATGCATTGAAGATTCAGATTAAAGATTAAATTTTTTTTAAAAGATTGAAATTTCACCAATAAGGAGAAAGAAATTTTGGCTCTTTATTCTGATTGGTCAAACTTCAATCATTCTTTGTAATCTGATTCCGGCCTTAGGAAGTCTGAACGTGTGCAAACTATTGGCCTATAGTTATATCGTCTTAAGGAGACTTAAATTTGAGACTAAAAATTTGAAAATTCCGAAAGCAGGAAAAAGATGATGTAGAAATTTCATAATATAGAAAAATAAAATAATATCTATAGATATTTTATATTTAAGACACTTATTTTATTCTTATTAACTTACTACACATTACACAATTGCATATATAATCACAATTAATTTATTTAATGTAGAAAACAATCGATAATTCGATAGAAATATGTTCATTTGATAAGCACCGTGCTCAAATATTATGATGGAACTTTCCTAACGCTACGAATGAAATTTAGACGTACAAATGATGAACTGCGGCTAAAATCAAAACGCGCGTTTTATATCGTAATACTTAAACTAATTTCTTTGCCTCGAAGAAACTCTTGAGATGTTTCATTTGCCATGCACCCATAATCAGGACAACTACAGTCTGAGTCAGAGACCACCAGAATACACGACGATGAGTGCTTTCAGACGTTTGCCTAAACCGTTCTTCCCGATACTGAAAAATTATATATATTTTTATACAATCTCTCCATAATGTTTCTTTTTTTATAATACTCGAGATGTTGCTTTATACATAAAGGACATTTTTCAATAAGTCTGTATAACAGAGTAAATTGTTACATTCTTGTTGTTTCTTCAACATTAAATAAGGATGAAATGAATTTTGCTGAAAAACGTCCATAGAAACTATTGGTGAATTAGATCACTCATACTACATTGGATCAGTACATATTAAAAGTTGCTTTATATGTCAATGCAGTGATACAATATAATCAACCTTCACAATAAAATAATATGCATATATATTTTGTTAAATAATGTTTGGTAAATAATGACATATCATTAGTAGTTAATCGTTTAAAATATTTATATACTTTTGCATTTAACTTTGATAATTTCATATAAAGAAGCTTTTGGTATATACTAATCTAGTAGTGCAAAAGTGATCGAATTCGCTATAAGTATTATTAATTACTTCATACCCTCTGGTAGTTTTGCTCCTTGGTTATTTGTCCGACTTGATCTAGAAGTTGACGTATTCTAAGTTGGAGTTCTGATAACTTTTCCTTCTGTGCTACATTGGCATAATCAATTGCATGTTCCCCTACTTGAATATCCAGATGTACTCTCTGCAAATGGAATATTTTTCCAATATATGTGTGTGTCCTTCATTTTATTTGTTTTCTTTCTCACTTTGATTCATTTGGTATGACAATAATTGTACGACGTCCCTGGTGAAAATTTTTCTCAGAATTTTTCATATAATTTTTTAGAATTTCTATATAATTTTTCAGAATTTCTCTAATTTTATAACAGAATTTTATAACATTTTTTATACGAATTGGAACACTTCTTAGAAAATCTACATCTTTTCTCAGAATTTTTCATATATATTAATTATGAAATATCGTAAGATTTTTATGATTTTTTGTAAGTATAATTTCTGATGAAATGTTACAAAATCTAAAAACATTCAAAAATACTTTTTAAAAATTATGAGTTGAGAAATTTCAGAATATTTTAGAATTCATTTGTATGAGAAGTTCTGAGAGAAAATGTAAACTTTCCGAATATTTCTAAATATTTCTGAAAAATGTTTCAATTCGTATAAAACTTATGAGAAAAATTTTTACCAGAAGTATGTATCTTACCAATTGAGTACCGCTGAACCAGGCAGTGCTGTTCGAATACAAGCAGATTACGTGCTCTCCTGGCGTATGCGAGGTAAAGGAAATTCGACCTTCAGAACTATAAACTCTTGAGAGGATAGGTTTGTCATCGGGATCCTTTACTTCAACGTGCATACCAATGCCAGGACTACTTGGCATGAAACCTCCGCTTCTTGGATCATAAAGTTCTACTTTGTAATTGACTGCAAATTGCAAATAAAAAATATTTATTGCTGAATAAATGATAGGCAAAAGTAAAAAGTGAGCAATGTATCTTGTTTAATTCATTTTTTTTTTGTAAATTTTTTATCTCGCTACAATTGAATGAACAATAATTGAAAAAGAAGCAGTAAGGCTATTGAAATAATGAAATTATTGAATTTTACCTAAAACCGTAGTGTCATCGGGGATCTCTTCGATGAAGCATTTCCTTTCAGTTTCACCGATATGAAAATACAGTCCTGTTCCAAATTGGAGAGTGCACAAAAAAATGAAAAAAATACTTCCGTATTTTAACATGTTTCGCGTAACAATTTATCACCAGTGACAAGATAATTATGAAATCACGAATAAACGTTCGTACGCATGCCAGACGAGAGCTAACGAAATCCAATGAAACCAGAGCAAACTGGAGTAGAGGCAACCATACGGAATACACGTCACCTTCGGAAAGCAAGACTGAGTAAGATCAGCTAGGTTCTTCAATTAAAGTCTTCAAAAAAAAATTGATTGTTGGTCAAATAGACGTCACGTCGATACACGTCTGTGTGTATCTCGGTATCTGCAATATCTACATGTGGCACCGTCGAGCAGTTATAATATAGGAAATATCTTTCTTATATGCGTAGACCGTTTCGTTGCGCTGTAATCGCTGGAATTGGCTAGAACTGTCCCAGCCATACCTAACCAGAGGAAATCGGATCAATACAAGTTGTCAACAGTTGTCAAATTGAAGCAAGTTGAAGTCGAGGATCTTCTTTTTGAACCTCTTTAAGAATGGATATCGATCTATTAATATATTTCTCTGTAGCAATCATTATACTAACTATCATATGTACTGCTCTTTTACAAGGTAGAAACTTATTTTATAAACCTTTAAGGTAGAAACTTATTTTATAACCCACTTTCTTAGCTTTTTACATATCAACTCGTATTTCTTTCTTGTCACTATGCTCCGTCTCATTTAATCTTTAGATTGAGAATCAAATGATGTTTACTAGCAACATTTAATCGAATTGACGAGTTATATTCACGGAAAACTAATAGTGGAACAATTAGGAATATATAAGAAATCTATCTCGTTTGTTAAAGAAAATTGTTATACATGTCTCACATCAATAAACAAATAAATAAATTTTAGTTTTAGCTAAGCGGAATGAACGAGCCAATATCCAAAATGCTGAGGTGGAACCTCAGGGTCAACCTAGACAGTTGAGGCGAGTAGGCGCTGTAAGGAACGCCAGACGTCGTATGCAGGAAAATGCTAATCATGCTAATCATTACCGACCTGAGGAAAATGACAGACAGATCTATCAAGATAATGACGAAGATGAAGATCATAAGATAGGAACGAAAAAACGAGCAAAGTTAGCAGCTAAGGCAGAAAAGAAGATCCAGAGAGAGGCGGCTGAACGAGAGAGAGAGGAATATAAAAAAAGAGAACAACTTTTACAAGAGGAAAGAGATAAACAGGCTGAGAAAGAGCATGTTGAGCAACTACGAGCAGAAGAAGCAGAAAAGAAGGCTAGAGAGGAAAAGGAAAGGCAAGAATATGAAGAATATTTGAAGATGAAGGAAGCTTTTAGCGTGGAGGAAGAGGGTTATGAACAGGAAAACAGAGAATGCGAAGAGAACTTGTTGCAAGAATTTCTTGCATATATTAAGCTCAACAAAGTGCTGGTTTTAGAAGATCTAGCTGCACATTTTGGACTTAAAACAGCGAATGTAGTAGAAAGAATTCAAGAATTGCAAGCTAATGGTAATTTAACTGGCGTAATTGACGATAGAGGAAAGTTTATTTACATATCGGAAGATGAACTTGAAGCTGTTGCTAAATTTGTGCGTCAACGTGGTCGAGTTAGTATCACTGAATTAGCTGAAAATTCGAATAATTTAATTAATTTGACTCCTGCAAAAAACTGTAGCATTTCTGCTAAATAAATAAATTATGCCAAGTTTAATAAAGAATATTAGGTGTGGGAAAAAGTTCGTGGCGTTTTTTTAATGCCATCTAACGGGAAAAACCTAATATACCTAATATACCTAATATACATACCTAATATATATTGTATTAAGAAGATGTATAAGAATATATATTATATTATTCGAAATAACTAACTTTGACCGGGTTGGCATTCTCTATCGTATTTGATGTATTATATTAATAATATTTTATTATTAAAATTATTACTATTTTATCGATTCGTTTAGCAATATTGCCAAACGAATATAATTATTGTGATATAATTATAATGTTTGTAAATATTTATTTATAATATCAATTTATTACGAGATGTCGAGAGTAATTATAAATTTTAATTAATTATCATTCTGCTGTATTTCTAGTAATCTGCAATTCTTGACGATAATATTGAAGCATCGTTACAGTGTTGCGTAGATATTACTTTCTTTTTATAACGATCATTATTTTCTTTTTGTAATGGCAAAAAGGTAATACAATAGAGGATAGGTCATGTACAAGAAAGGGTATATACAAAGGGCATATACAAAAACATAAGGTATTAAAAGACATAAAGCGAATCAGACAATCATAGTATACAAACGTAAATTTATGTTGCTTTCCTTGATGAAATTTTTCTCAAAATTTTTCATATAATTTTTCAGAATTTTTATCTAATTTTCAGATTTTTTTCATAATTTCCAAATAACTTTAATTTTTTAGAAAATTTCTTAGATTTTTTAACATTGGACACTTTTCAGAAGTATTGAGAAAGTCGTAGATCTTTCTAGAATTCTTCATATATTCTAAGACTTCTTAAAAATTTCTCATTCTATAATTTCTGATAAAATATCTCTTCTAAAATCTGACAATGTTTATTTAAAAAAAAAATCATAGAATAAAAAATCTTAAAATATTTCAGAATTCCCAAGAGATTGAAATGGATTCGTATGATCATTGCCAAATTCAAAATTCTGATTTTTCTTAAATATTAAATTGTGCATATTTTGAGGACATATCAATAAAAATATATTTTAAGTCTCAATTTGATATGTGATGTTTTACTGATACTTATACTAATGATAGATATACAGAGTGTCCCAGAAATAGGTAGACAACTTCGGTATCATATTCTACTATCCCTAAGGATGAAAAGGTCATATAAACATAAATCCGGAAATTCTTCCTTTTTGAAATATAAACATTTTTTTTGTTTACGAGAGAATATTTTAAAGGTTTGCAATTTACTTGAAGAAATTGCTGAAAATAATTATCTTATTTTTCACGGTGCTGAGCTTCTCTGAAGTTTCTGTTAATTCATGCATATGAATATATCATGAAACAAATATATCTGCTACTTCAATATTTGAATAAATCAAATGAATAGGAAGATTGGTCAAACACGATACCTTTAGATTTTTATTGACCATTGATTTCATTTATCTTACAATTGAAAAAAATCTTATCCGCCTGATTTCAATTTTTCTCATTTTTGAACGAAAAAAATTTTGACAATTCTTACATAAAGAAGACTTAATTTTTAATATTTTATTTTACTATGGTATATTGTCCCAATCTTTTTTTGATATGATTTCATTAACGATTTTTTTATGTTCTTTTTAATATTTAATTTAATTTTTAATAATAATTTTTTCATCTTATACAATTACTCTTATTATTATAATGGCTGAAGATGACTAAGTCGAAACATTCTATTTATTATAATTATTGTAAAAATTCTTATATCTTTTAAGATATAGATTAATGTCTTAATAAATTGTATCATCTTATTTTTAAGCTCGTGTAATTTAAAAATTCTTAATGAAATTCTCAAAATATAAAATTATAATATGAATTATAGAGAGAAGAAAGGAAATAGAATTAATGAAAGATCATTTCACATAATTCCAATTTCGGATCTAAATATGTCTATTTTTTTATTAATTTTCAAACCGGCGAGTCAAGTTGCTGTTATATGACATTTAACTTTCTTTCGATATGTAAAACATAGCGACGGAATTTTACGACGCGATGTGCGTCCTGACGACATGTGGAATCGATGTTGCATCAGATTCTAGTTTACCTTAAGCAGGAATTACACACGTTGATTCTCATTTTCCCCTAAGAATGTATAATTTATTTTGCAGTGGGCACGGCTAATTACGACTTAAGCATATTGTAATCCCGATACTGAAAAATTGCGATTTAAACAAATTTTCGATTTTAATATATTTTCTTTTTGCTTCGGTTTACTTTCTTTCCGAGATCCTCATCACTGACGTTCTAATATATTTTCGCGTCAGAAATATTTACGATTCTCTTAGTTTTTGCCTAATCAAAAAAAATTGCAAGATTACAACAATAATTATTCATATAAATGAATAACAAAACAACTTGCGGAATACAATTATTATTATAGATAAAATGAAATATATTTTTTGTAATTGAGAGGGAGAATTAAAAATAAGAGAATTTTGTAATGAGATGAAAAATATATGTTTCGCGAAAGATTAATGAATATTAAACAAACAATTCTCATGAAAATACTGCAGCCGCGCGCATTATCTTTCCAGTAAATCTTATATAATTATATAAATGTTAATATGAAAATCCTCAAGGATAACAGTTTTCGAGAAATACATTTTAAACGATATTTCTTGCCAGTCATAGAGGGGCAAGTTTTTGCATTAAACACATGCGTGTATATATATATATGTGCACACGTCCATATTTTATTGCTTAACATTGTATTTTAGTAAAATAAAATCGCATTCTTGTATCGTTCTATTTAAGACGAAGTCTTCTTTTCATTAAATGAATCTGCCTTAATGAGATACGAACGATATATGTAGTTACATTAATATGTAGTTACATTAAAGAAGACATACGAATTGACAAGAATTAAAATAATTACATTGAGAAAAATAGTCCGATTGAATTAAATAATAATTCTGTGTATGGTGGAAAATGAACGAATCAGCATTTTCTGGTTAAATCTATTAGAATTCTAGTTGAGTAACTAGAATTTTGATTGATATTATTCTGATAAAAATAAGAATTCTAGTAGATTTTTACCAGAAATATTATATTAACCAAAATTTCGGTTATCTTAATTAGAGAACTATAATAAATTTAATTTAAAAATTAAAAATTCTGATTCGTTCATTTTCGATTAGAAATTTTTTCAGTGTAGTGTTAAAGGGAATTAAAATTTTAAAGGATTCCGTAAATTATTGATGAATGTATCAAGTGTTTCATTAATGTAAATATGATTTTATGAGTTTCTGTCATTTTCATATATGCGAATATTCCGCGCGACCCTGATAAATTATACAGAGCGTCCCAGAAATACGTGGCCAAACTTTGGTATCATATTCTATTGTCCATAAGGATGGAAAAATGTCGTAAGTCCGGAAACTCTTCCTTTTTGAGATATAAACATTTTTTGTTTATCTCAAAAGTTTAAAGATACACACGATTGAAGTAAATGTTGTGATAGAAAAAGTGATACTGTCATCAAAGGCAGCTTATTGTAATAAATTAGTTTTTATTTAAACGTTGCATGATTAAGTATTATCAAAATGATTTATTTAAATATTAAGGCAGCAGATATATTCATTTTATATATGAACGAGCTAATGGTAATTTTAGAAAAACTCAACATCTGTATTGTAAAACATAAGGTCATGTTCAGCGATTTCTTCAAGTAAATTACAAACCTTTAATATTCTCTCGTAAACAAAAAGTATTTATATTTTAAAAAGGAAAAATTTCTGTACCTATTACATTTTTCCTTATGGACAGTAGAATACTATACGATACCAAAGTTTGGCCATCTAATTCTGGAACATCCTGTATAGATTATCAATCATTATTTTTGATCGGTGAAATGATATGATATCGTCTCTAAAAAAACAAAGAAATTATAAGATTATCCGATCACAATATCTTTGAAATTTTTCATTGTTTGCAGTAAAGTAAAAAGTAAAAATAAGTTTGCGATATTAATTTATTTTTTTATCGAAGATTCGTTAATAGACCGCTAATAGGATCACTAATAGACCGAAATTTTGATTTCGGTTTCGGTCAAAAATCAAGGTTTCGATTTGATTTTCGTTTCAACCGAAATTAAGAGAAAATTTCAGTGGGTGCAAGTTGCAACACATCGATGAACGTTCAAAAAACAACTGTTCGGTTTAAATTATTAATTCGTTGATTAAGTATAAGTCAATTTGAGTATAAACTTTAATATGATTCTAATAATAAATGATTTGATTTTTTTAAAGTTGAGGATGCAATATTATTATATTATTGTTAGATATTTTAATAAAATCTTATTTTTTAAAGAATATATAAATTTCTGAAAATCATACGATCTCTAAAATTAATCTAAAAAATGTCGATTTAGAAATTGAATTACAACCGAATATTCATTTTCAGCCGTAGGTCAAAATGTGATTTTTATCGGACTCTAAAGGCTAATATTCGATTTATAACAAATTTTTTAAGCCTGTTTTATTTAGCTATAGAATAAAGAAAATACGAGGGCTTCTCTGTCCTGCAGACAATTAATTACTTGAAAAATTTGTCGTATGACAAATTAATACCAGCCTAATACGCGCGTTACATATTTTTATTATTTCGAACAGACTGACAGAAAATAAATATACTTTTTTGCTGCTTTCCAATCTCCAATATGCATTTATTTACATTGACACAACGATTAATGAATATCATAATATAATTATCGAGTATGTCCATCGAGTTTTATTTGTTCAATAGCCACGGGATATCCCCACTCGTTGATGAAATCAGACCAAGGAAGGGAGTGTCTGAGACTATGTAAGAACGGCAGAATTGAAGAACCAGCAGTCTTCTTAGGAATCTGTGTCACGTTTACTTCTAACTTTCAAGACTCGACTATTGAGCCTCGATCGATCTTTATTAGATTCAATCAAGAAAAAACGGAAACAAGCGTTAAATTTACGTGGAACTAGATTCACGAGATTGAGAACTAAACGGAGTATTTTGCAGTGACCTTTAAGATCTACATATGTGTCGATGAGGTGCAAGATTTTAGATTGTCAAGGCAACTCCCCGACATTTTTACCTAGTGTCAGGTAAGTGGTGAAAATGAAAACTGTGAAAAACAATTTCTGCACGCCGATCAATCCTTTGATTGACCTTCTTTCTTACAAAAGAACAATCAAATATCAAAAACGTCATGAGTATATCGTTTTGATCGTATCTGTTCGATCAAACTTTCGCGAATGACTTTCTTTGTAACTATTTGACAATTAAAAACTTTAATTTCCTAAATTCGCATATATTTATACTCAATGGATTAATTTTTTTTTCTCTATGTGCCGTTGGCAGATTAATAAAATATTGTACAAATTCTTTTTAGTTTCATTTATCTACTTTATCAATGTGAATAATCATTTATTAGTACTGTCTAAATTTTTTGAAGTGGAATCTCGTTCTAAATAGTGAAAATTGAACCAGTTTTGAAAAAGAATATGATTCAAGTTTTAATTTTTTAAAACTAAGAAATTTCACTCTATAGTGTGGGATTCATTTTAAAAGTTTTAGAGTAGATAGTTTAAAACTTTAGATTATCAAAATGTTGCACGATATCTCAATTTTTTCTGGATTTTAAAAGGAAAAAGAAAAAATATTGATAT
This sequence comes from Atta colombica, assembly GCF_001594045.1. Classification (NCBI taxonomy): domain Eukaryota; kingdom Metazoa; phylum Arthropoda; class Insecta; order Hymenoptera; family Formicidae; genus Atta; species Atta colombica. The sequence continues at coordinate 841,882 of NW_017259325.1, forward strand.
TATTGAAACACATTACGGGTATTCAGAGATTAAATCGCAATTAGCGAAGAATTTTCGTATAATGTATTACTTTTACAGATTTGAAAATCCTTTTCCAGAATTAAAAAGTACACGCATTGATATACTATACTAGTTTGGTGTTTATGCTGAAAACGAAAAATTTTTTTGAAATTGAAGTTTTTTTATACCATTTCTTAGCTTAATATGTGGCGATTAGAATTAAATCGTGACAATATTTGCTTGATATAAAAGCTCTGCAATCTGTATAACTTTCGAAATTGAAGATTACAAACATAATAGATTACATAAAAAAATATAAAATTGGAATTTTTAGAATAGGACTTGAGACGCTTAATTGAATATGGAAACTTTTTACGAAAATATTTAAACATATGTGATATTGATATGATATGATATTGATAGTAACATGTATAAATAATGTGTCGATAACACGTTAATCATCTTATTGATCTGTAAAATATTTTGCGATCCCATCGGATTTTCCGGTAAAACATACTAATAAGCATATATATATGTATATATAAATGCATTGTATCCAATAGGAAACGCAGAACAATCAAATATCGACCAATTTATTTCGTACATGTGATCAATAGTTTATAAGTACAAGTATTTGTATTCTAAATAAAAGCGTGACCGACATCTTTCAATATATCTTTCAAGTCTAGATAAAAAACGATATTATATTTCATCTTTTATCTGTATAGATATATAAAATCATCTTTATCTTATTTAAGATAAGATACGTTTATGTGTAATTTATGTTATTTTTGTCTAGATAATTTTGATTTATTTAAGCGGGACTTTAGACTTTGGCAATGTATGTAATTGTACACGGATGTGACACAATTTTAATTGTTTTCTATAAATAACACAATCATCGGCTGACAGTTTGTCTATCATGTAATCTTGTAGATTTTTTCAGCTGTTTTTTATGACAATTGTAATTTTTTCGAATACACTCTGATGAAATGGTAAAAATGAAATGGTAAAATCAAACAAAATTGTCAAATAAAATTATGTATAAACATACATAAATAAATATAAATATTCATGAACATATACATATATGAAATATATTCATACATGTTTATACATCTCTTTCTTTTGTAAAGTTACTTTTTAGTGTAATAATAATGTGAAAACATTAAAAATAATTAAAAGAATAATTTTCGCATTGTTCGCATTTTAGAAAAAAACAAGTTTGAAAAAAGTGTAAAAAAATTTTTCATAATTGTTTGTACATAATTATGCACAATTTTATACATTATTATATATAAGTAAATTTTTTACAAATTATTTTTTACAATTTCTCCAAATTATTTTTTTCTAAAAAAAATAGTGCAAAAATTATTCTTTTAATTATTTTTAATGTTTTCACATTATTATTATTTTTATTATATTAAAACGTAATTTTATAGAAGAAAGAAGGACATATAAATGTGTATGGACATATTTTATATACAATTATGTATGTTTATGAATATCTATAGAAATACATATTTATGTATGTTATACATATTTATACTCATGCATGAAAAATTGTTTACTGAGAGGCAAAGACGAACTGCTTCGAATCCTTTAATGTGAACGGTATAATGTACACTTTAAATTTCTTGCAATGAAATCTCATTCCAAGAGAATAATAAAAATGCAATCATTCTTGAAAAAGAAATGAAAATATTTCACTTCTTGAAAAAAAAGTGATGATCTTCACTTCTTTGAAGTGAAAATTCACTCTAAAAAGAATGAAAATTGTCACTCTTTTTCAAGAAGTAAAATATTTTTAAGAATATTTTACAATTGTGTAAATAATATATATATATGTAATAAGATAAATAATATAATAATATAAATATGATAACGTCAATAATCGGTCAAAATTAGATGTTATGAATACAATATATATTCTCAATTTAAATTTAATTATCTTAGATGTAACTGTGCGCCGAAACGTTCCTATATGTGAAATAATCCCCCCTAAATGAAATATTTTCACTTTTTTTTCAAGTGATTGTATTTTTACTTTCTTGGAGTGAGATTTTACTATAAGAAATTTAGAGTGTATACTCGTCATTAAATGTATCATTTTTTAGTAAAAAGAAGATGAACAATAACTATATAAGGACTCTTATATAATGCGAAAAGAACTTTTCTAAATCTGCTCAAAACTTTTTATAATATGAAGAACTGAATAAACTTTTATTTGAAAATCAAAAATATAAGTTTTTGATTCCCAAATAAAAATTTATTTAATCTTTATTAGGACTATATGCTGTAAAATTGATGAAAAGTACGCCTCAAAGACAATAATTAATAACGGCAGTAATTGGACGACTTATTAATACAAAAGCAGACTGTAAATTGTAGACTGTAAATTATAACTTTAAAAACTATCATTTCTATTCCATAATTTTTATACCTTCCATATTATTGACATTTTTCGCAGGTTAACCAAAAATCTTGGAACACGTAAAGGAAGTCGACAAGGCAACGCTGGAAATCGACTTGAATTATTAGTCCTGGTTCATTTACATCACGTACCATAGAGTATGTATTTATAAACATCTTTTTGAGAAAATACATACACTCCCCTAACACTCAGGTAGAACATAGAGTTACAAAGTTATAATGATATAGGCTATGTTCCAAAATTCATTGTTAGTGCTGAAAGTTCATAATACTACATTTGTAAATTATAGATTATTACTAGAACATAGCCATAATATCATAGAACGTCATTTGATACTTAAAAATGAATTTATAAATAATAAATAATCTGATAATGTTCTTATGATTTTTGTATTCCACTTAAGCAATAAATATACTAGAGAATACAACTAAAATTCTGTCATTTTCTTTCTTTATTTTTCTTTTTTTCTTTCTTTTACAATCAGCAGTAATAAAAGATTATTTTTTATAATTAAATTTCCAGGTGCTATCCAGTAAAGTCAAATTATCTCTGAATCATTGCTGATTGTTAGTGCGATTGCTTCGACTAACCGAAAACTGGAAGAAGAGAGTAAAATTGTTTTCGTGTTACATCAAAATTTACAAAGGATAGAAAAATGGTATATGCCAACATAAGCAGTACCACGATTAAGGGACCTTATCCAGAAATTAAGTACGTATGATATTCATTATACTTATATTAATAAAAAGCAAGGAAATCATAAATTTTGCAAAAATAAATAAATATATGTTTTTTACAATACATATTCATTATACATAGAATATTAGAAAATATATATTATGAAGCACATCAAGCTAGAGAACACTGAATAATAATGCTCAATTGTGAATGTTCAAGCAAAGACAAGGAAAAACACAGAAATATGTCGTCAAGCCAACAACAGCAGCAAAATCGTCAGCAACAATCGTCAAGCAAGGATGATAAACATGGCATTTGGGGACCAACCTTTAAAAACAAGGAAAATTTTGTTAATATGCATAAATATTGATTCTTTTTTTAACAAGACATGTATATCCTTCTCATGTAACATGTGTAACCATAGATATATACATGATGAATATATACATTACATATAATAGATACATATTTTTTACATTATATGTATATGTAGATATATAATTGATGCGCATTATTTTGTATTTTTAATTGAATGCCTCTAGAGATCCTTCAAAATGTTCTGTGTCACGTGGATTCACCGATGACAACGGTGACTTAAAACAATGGAAGAAATATTAGAGACAAGAATAAAAGTATTAAGATATTTCAATCTATTAGAAACTAATTACAAAGAAATAGACGAAATATGTTCACGTTGTATGCTCCAACAAGTTCCAATATAGATCCTACTTCAATGCGAGGAGCTATGGATAATGTTGGAACATATGATGCGAACAAAACCTACGATTACTGATAGATTGAAATCTTAAGATTAAGAATGACTGTATGAATATATCAATACGATAGAGAATGCCATTAATTGATCAAAGTTAGATGTTTTCCTCGGTGAAAATTTTTTTCAGAATTTCTATATAATTTTATAACTTTCTTTACATTTTTTACGAATTGGAACATTTCTCAGAAAATCTACATGGAACATTTCTCAGAATTTTTTATATATGTTAATAATAAATTGTTAACTAATATCGTAAGATTTTTAAGATTTTTTGTAAATATAATTTTGAAATGTTCTAAAATCTAAAAAATTTTAAAATATTTTTTTTGAATTATGGGATGAGAAATTTCAGAATATTTCAGAATTCACTTGTATGAAAAATTCTGAGAGAAGATAGTAAATAAATAGAAGTAAAGTTTCCGAATATTTCCGAGTATTTCTGAAAAATGTTTCAATTCGTATAAAAATAATGAGAAAAATTTTTACCGGGATTGAATAATATATATATTCTTTATTAAATCAATTCATTTCAGATATAATTGCGCGCCGATAACTTTCGGACTTTAACACAATCAATCTGAAACGCTAATAATTCCCCTAAATTAAATTAGAAACGCATAAAAAATTTATCGCGAAAAATATTACCTCAGTCAGAGTTTGAACCTAAGATCCTTTTAATATGACCTGAAAAATCTTACTACTTATTCTTATTCCTAATATTTTCTTCATTATATGTGCAGAGCCTCATACTGAAGATTTTCCGTTCAGACCGTTTGATATTTTGACTATAAAAAGAATCTATGTAATTAAAAATAAATAATTCGTGGGTATAATAATTCGTGGATATACAATATTATGTGATATTTGACAAATATCAAAGATATTGCACATACATTAAGTCTTCTTTAATCATAATAATAATAATTTTTGTAACTATTATTAAATACATATTACTTAACAAATACTATTTAACAAACGCAAATATTGTAGATCACACGTGGTAGTCAATTATTATTTAAAATTAATTCAGCGTGAAAAACGTGTTAAATGCCGCATTATTCAATGATAAATTATCGCGCATGCACATTAATCAACAAAAAATATTTTCAAGAAGTATCGAAACTGTTAATAAAAAAAAACTATTTTTATATATTTAATCGAACAAAATTAAGTAAAGTATATTTTATTCAATATTCAATATTCCTTAGCGGAAAAACAATAGATCAATTATGTTTTCATAGTTCGCAATAGTGATAATCACGAACGGTATCGTGATTAGCTAAATTAAATATTTTAATATAGTTGTTTAATAAATCTATCACTTTTAATGTCAAGATAAAACGGTATATTAATAAGCCTATTTGAAAATTTCAATAAATATTAGTCCATTCAAATGTAACGATGTGTAAAAAAAAAAAGATCAAGATCGCACCCTTCTTTCGAAAGCATAAAAGTGTGATCGGTAAATCTGGGATCGAGTTGGAGTTGAAAATGTTAAAATAGGAAAGAAGAAAGGAAGGGAGGGAGGGAAAGAGGAAGGAAGGAAGGAAGGAAGGAAGGGAAGCTCATCATGCTTTCTCGCTTTCTCACGCGAGCTTTTCTCGCCACTCGAGAAGAAGTCGTAATCGAGGGTCGACATAGCACAGTGCACTGGTGCACTGATGCAGTCGGTCGGAGCGTGCCGATTCATTCGGAAGTCGAAGGAAATAAGGGTGTTCGCGCAAGCTACTCGCGGATACTCCACATATCTATCCGGACGATCTATTTATTTATTTATTTATTTATTTATTTTTCTTTAATTATTTATTTATATTACTAATAGTAATACCGGTCTGATATCGCTAAGCAGATTCGTGAGTAGCCCAAGGTTCAGCTTTTGCGTGTCCAATCACTCTTGTTTCTTTCGTTCCATCACGATCTTTTCTCGGCGACACTCGCGGCCTGTTCAAAGTGTATCCGCTACAAAGAAATCGAAGGAAGAAAAAGGAAAGTACACACACGGAACGCAAAAATCTCGCCAAGAGTCGACGGCCGCCCGCTGCTATTTCGAGGCTGCAGGAACATACCGGTGAGTTCTCATCGCGCTCGCTATCTTCTTCTGATCGATCGTTTCGGATTACTAATAAAATTTATATATGATAAATCTGCGACATGTGTGTAAAAATCTAAGAGCAGCAAAAATCTAAGACCACACTACACGTTCGAGCAAATTTGTATAAACAGCTTGCTGCGCTGCAAGCATTTGACAAATATTTGCTTGAATATGTGTGTCCGGCCTAACAATAGTACAGTAGAACATAGTTTTGAACTCTCTAAATCACACGATTACTTGCTCTAGGGCGTGACTCGGATGACTCAACTTTACAGATTACTATTCTCAAGGAAATTTGCTTTGTCGGAGAATCAGATATAATTCTAAAAACAACATCTACGTAATAGCTTATGATTAGTGACAAGATTGATGCCAGCGAATCTTTCGATGATTATTAGTATGACACTAATAATTTTTCCATATATAAGAAGAAAGAATTTATTGTTGCAATTCTATTTTTATAAGAGCTAAGAACTAAACGTTCCAATGAGTTCCAACATGTATCTATGTCTAAATACTTACACAAAATTTATTATTATTAATACTTTTTTTATAATATAATAATATTATAATTTAATTATGATTAAAGAGATTACAATTAAATTATAATATATGTAAGAAACATTTGAAATTAATTGTAATATTAAAAAAAATATATATATTATATATCAAGTTTTGTGTAAATGTCTGAATATAGTTACATGTCCAGTCACTGAGATACATTTACCTTATAGATTTAATAGTCCTCTTACTCCTCGAGTTAAGTTTGCAGAGTAAAATATTGTTATAGTAAATATGTAGCCTGATGAATGCCTAGACCGGAAATATATAGAAGCTTTCTCGTTAGAGGCGCGGGATGATTCCTTATGTCGAGGGATGCCGCCCCTCTTTTTCTCGCAGGCTTAATGCCGACACTCGTGTTGCATCTACATATAGATGTATAACGCCGCTATTTTTGTCAACGTTCAAAAGTCATCCGGGAGGGTCAAGGCGTAAGATGTAGCTGCGGTACCTACAGTAATAATTTGACATTCGCGAGCTTTCCTCGCCTTGCTATTCGTTTTGCTATTAATTGAAATATATATTTTTATTATGTAAGAATTATCATAGAATATCCTTCATTGTGGAGATTCTTTGTAGAAAATTAAAAAAAAGTATCGTTCGTCAAATTTTAGCTAATATCCTATTGATATCACAATTCTATTAACGAACAACAATTCTAAGTAATTAGATACAAAACACTGTGCAATTTCTTATATCTCGAAAAAAGTATTTTAAACGTGATTTAAAATGTTTCTTATCTATCTTAAGTTAACAACATTTTTTTTAATAATATACAGCCATATATAAGTCCATTGATAAAAATATTCAACACGCGACATATATTAGTCGTGTGGCGTAAGAAAGAGTAAATGCAAAAAAAAAGTTTAAATATCGATCGAAAAATATTTTTTCGATTTTGATATTTTGATCGTTAACTTTTCACGTGGTTGCACGTATACTTGTTTATAATTATTACTCTAATAGTAATTTATTAAACTAAACTTTTTTATTCGGGATACTGAGAATATCTTTAGGATGTTCAGAAGACATTCGGACGTCCTCTGGAGATCTGTACTGTTAGGATATACACATATATCTTGCATTAGCACAGTTTTGTAAACAAAATAGATTTAAAAGAAACTACTATAAAATGGACTAATAAAAAACCAAGATACACCTTTTCAATTTGGGACGTGGAAATTAAACTTTCAATTAAAAATAATACGATAATGTGTGTATATATATGTTGTGGGAGAATTTTAAGGACCATGATATGACTGATAACGACACTTAAAAAAGAAGTGTGTAATTTTAAGATATTAAAATCTATTTTTTAAATACTTAAAAATGTTTTAGTTTTAAACTTTTTCAATAAACAAAACACTCTACGTATTCGGATTGAAAACATTATATATTTTAAATTCAAACATCATGTGTTATTTATGGAAGAAGTTTAAAATTAAAACAGTCTCTCTCTTTAAGTGTTGGAGACAAAAACAAAACATTTTAATATCTTAAAATTAAATATATATCAAAATCATTCGTAGCCCTGCCAAATACGGTAATTGGAATTAGTGATCGATGAACAATAATATTCGAATTAATGAATGAATCATACAAATACATTAATAAATACTTTTTGATTTTAATGAATATATATTTGTAAATATGATTACGAATATTTTTGGTTTTGCATTCCCACACTCCGTAGTCATATAATTACATTATTTAATATATTTCTTAATAAAAACCAATAAAATCAATAATATCTTTATTTTTTTCTCGGTATAATCAGGTTTCCTAAACTAAGCTCGCAAAGAATATTTTATGAACTGTAACAGTTAGCTTGCTTATAAGTAAGTCAAGACCATAAGAAAATGCATGCTCTATAGCAAGCTTATATCAAGCAGTTAGATAGTCTCTGACAACCTTGCTAAGAGTAGGGTATAAACAAGGTCATCTTTATAAACCTATAATCAAATTCAAATTTTAAGTAGAACAGTAAAGCTAGTACAACAGAATTTGATATAAAAAAATAATAAAATAAATGACTTTCCATGCACCACAAAAGCTTATCTAAATATTTATTATAGAGATTATTAATTATCAGATTGAGGGGAAAAATGTTCATTATTGATGTGGAGCTAATTCTTTTTTACATTTTGTTTTAATAATTATTAATAAATATATTCAAATACTCGTAAAATAATTATAAAATATTCGTAATAAATAAAATTTTAAATTCATATTTATTGAAAACTTTCAGTTTTGAACAAATATATAAATAAATGTTTTTTATGTGAAAATTTTGAATGAATAAAATTGATAGCTCAATTACGAGTTTTTCATATTTATCAGACACACTAGTTGAAATCGATATGTTTAGAATGGCACGTGAATGCGCGACTATGACAAATCGAAAGCATTACATAGAACTCTACGAGTGCAACTATCTCTGGTTAGGACGAGTCAAACTCGAAACGCATAGCCATTAAGGTACAACCCCTCTTGACATGGGATATTCCGAGTTAGGGTACCTAACAATAAGTCAAGATGTATTGTAAGATCTTTTCGCGAGGTCATTAACCTTTCTCTGTCCGATTTACAATTTTGTCATCAATTTCTTAAAAAAAAAAAACAAGAATAAATACGTTTCTGCAAACGTATAATCGAGATACTGTCTCGCGTTTTAGCGTGTCTCTGGATAGCTCTCTAAGCTTTTATTATATTATATCTATAATGTAATTTTTGTATATCTATATATCGCACACTAACCGTATTGATTTGGTTCAATGGAAAACTTTTATGTGAAAAACTTTTTCGACAGGATCTAGAATAAAACGGATGCTAACATATTCCGCCGGTACTATCCCACGTTACTCTTCATTCTTATTGTTGGCGCGCGATCGTGCAAATTATTTTCTTCCGCGACTTAATTACTTAATTCACTTTATATCCGTATTAATTCACTTTGTGCGACTTAACTTCAACATGAGTTCATTTGCATAATACGTATTAGCTACAATCGATACTACGTTACGTTTATCAGTAAATTTATTGTAGTTTCTTTAATCCTATATTATTGTTCGTAAAAAGAGATTATTTATCTCTTTTTTATTTTTCTGTAATCTTGCGTAAATGTATATTTTAAAAAATGAATGAATTGAATAAGATATAATACGAGAAATTTTCAGTAAAAGGAGGTGTAGAAATTGAAAAAAGATTTATCACCAAGCTTGTCGTTCGCGGAAAGATGCGCGGAAATCCTATACACAAATCCTATAACTTACAAGATGAAAATATAGAGGAAAAAGGCTGCTGAAGAAAAGAGGCGACCTCGTCCTAAAAATAGAAAAATTCTTTTTGTTCTTTTGCCAGATAATTGTTGGAAAAAACCGGGAGACTCTGGACTTAGCTGGGCGAGAAGTATTTTCAAGATTATAAATCACTTTCTAAATTCACGTTTTCGTCAAAAGTCCCAGAAATACATTTACGGAAGATTCTACTAAGATTATACTAAATAGATCCATCTTTTATCATTTCAAATAATATTGTCAAAATTATTTCAATTAAATCGTTTGTGAATCTAAAGAATAAATGACTTACATTATTGTATACAGAATGAATTACATATATACGCGACTCTGATCATTAATAATCATCCAATTATTCGATTGTTCGATGAATATTCTATTGCTCTGCCATGCGTGAACATCGATTTATTTTTAAGCGCGATAAATGTAAACTAATTTGAATAACGCGATTTCCAGTAGATTCTCGAAAGCGTTATAAGTGAAAACTCTGCTAAAAGACCGCCATCTTTTTCATCCTCTTTGTTCCAAATATATCTGGGACCCCCTGCAAACACAAAAGCGTAGTCGTAGCCACCATCCGGGATGAAAGAAACATCTACAGTCTGCATATCCACTCTACATATATAGAATGGATGTCGCTATTCTACATATAGAATATAGAAGAGACAAACATGTATTTGTGTATTTGTAGTTGAAAAAACTACTTCTACTCGAACATAATGCATAAACCTTACAGAAATGAAATTTAATCCTCGAGAAATTATTTATTTCGAGTATTGTAACGAAAACGCTAAACATTAGTTTTCACTCAAAATTTAAATAATTGATCACAACCTTCCTGTATTAAATTTCTACAAAGATAATCGCAATCATATATCTTTATCTTCTTTTTCTATTTTTTTTTATTTTCTTTTTTTTATTTCTTTTTATTTCTATCTACAGCAAAATAAATGTAATATCTCTGGAAACAAGAAAGTCCTGAAAAATTATTGTCATATATTGCAAGAAAAGATATATTGCTTTTTCGTATCTATTTCAAACAAGTTGCATACGGATATATATGCGACACGCGAGACGTATGAGAATCTATCGACCGATGGTACGCATCAATGCGACGCGACGCATTTTCCTCGGTGATAAAATCTCAGAAGAATGACGGCGCGGCGTCTACCGGTACGTCGAGACGGCGGCGTTCGTGCCTCCCGAAATAACTGCCACGTATCCTGAATCCAAGCAGGAACCACGTATGTACGCAGTCACGACTCGCGAGGAACCGGTTGCCATGGGGCTACGAAAATAAATTTAAAAAAAACATTTACATCAAACGATATCATGCGCAATTCTTCATTTCGGGTTATCAATCGATTAAAATTAACGCTAGACTTTAAGAGGTGAATGACTTCAAGAAGAAAAATGAAAACAGTATCACTGTAATCGCTTTCAAATCCGACCGAGGGATGATCGATCCTGCTAATTATAATCAACTCATCTTTTTCCACGACAAGAAGAATAAATTAGGATAGACTAGAGCAAGTCCAGATTAGAATTAATTGACAAGCGTAAAACTGATGGGGATAAGTATTCGATTAGATTGAGATCGTTTCATGCGAATCGATATTGTTTTAAATAAATTTCTCGATGATTTTTGATGCGCAAAAGAGTAGCAGATCGGGATATTCCAGTTGAAAACTGAAACCGAGACCAGACGCTTCCTTCTAAGGTAGACATTTTTGGTACAAGGGCGGACGATGTAACGTGCACACATGTCGAGCGTGCCACGTGTAAAATCGGTGCGATTATTTAGAAGAGATCAGGAAAAACAAATAAACTAAAGAGTTGGTGTAACCAAATGTGTGTATATCTTATATTCTTTGCTTACATTCTTTATCCATAACTATTGTTCATCTTTTATATCTTCATCGAACTCTAAGATGAGCATTGCATTCAAGTCTTATGAAACTTGGAAATGTACCCCACATACAGCACAGAAAGATTGCAGAAACATTGCAGAATGATTTCACTGAAACATTGCAATATTGCGCATGATGATTGCGAAATGTTGCTGAATCATTGTTGCAAAATCATTGTTTCAACAAAGTTAAGTGTTAAAATGTCTGCTTTTTGTTATATTGCAACAAAACGTTCCGGCAATATTACAATAATGTATTTGGATAAATTTTTTACGAAGATTCTAAAATGAAAACTATTTGTATACATATATCTCACTAACTTTAATTTTTCTACAAATCGTATTTCTAGTGATATGTGCTTTCAAAAGCAATTTTTTATGACAATAAAATATTCCAATAAATATAGTATTAATTCTGAAGAATAAATTTATTCGTAAAGATAGAGCATGTATGTGTGTGCCCCGAACAAATTACAAATATTATCCACATTAATAATACAGTCGCTTGGTAAGTTAATCATGGATTAAGTTAATAGTGATTCTTTTTATTGTGATTTGAAATCACTACGAGTTAATTGAAATCAATTAAAAAATGACGAATATTGATATGAAATTTATCAATAAAATTCGAGCATTGGTTTATTCTTGGTTTCTTTTTATTTACATCAGGCATAAATACATCACATAATTAATATTTCGTTTTCAACGTTTCAATTTAATTGCTTATCATCTTATCAGATAATGATACATTGATTGTATCCAAATTCGATCTTACACAATCTTTTGATTTCATATTTAAAATAAATATAAAACTTAGCTAATGAAATGGCCGTCAAATAATAGATAAAAAAAAAAATTTTTTAATTAAATATAAAATGAATTATATTAATTATTATATCATAAAAACGGCTGTTAAACTAAAAAGACTGTACTACATAAATATTGTAAAAACTTTTATATTTTTATATTATTATTATTGTAACAATTAAAAAATTACAGTTTTGCAATGTTTGTGGAATATTACAAGCACATTATTGACATTTTGCAGACATATTGTTAATTTACATTTCTGTAATACCTCTGCAATGTTACATTGCAATCTATAATATGCAACATTGCAGCAATATTGCTTCAATCTTCTGTGCTGGGACGCACATATTTATTTTTCGCGCATGAATATGAATCAATCTTGTAAAATTTGAAACATATGGATCGCTAGCGCCAAAGATATATATATTTTTATTTGATATATATTTTTCTATTTATTTAAGGAATATTTACTACTTGATGAAATCGTACAAATTCATTCTGTAGAATTATTATTTGCAGAATATTAATTCGCAGAATTATTATTATAGATTTTTACTGCTGAGAACCGAATCAATTAATAAAATTAATTGATACGATGTTATACCGCATAACGGTATTGACAAGTTGACTTATTTCTGTATCATTCCTTGTTTATTTTTTAAGCAATTGAAATAAATTTGTAGCTGAATCACACATTCCATGCAGGTGTCACGTTTAATTTTAGAGTGGATAAAAATCATGTTTTAAATATATTTTAAACTGTTTAAAACATGCTTAATCGATTTTTAATATATTTTAAATGATTTTTTTATAATACAATTTAAAGTATGTATGAAGCATTAAAAATATGTTAAAAAAAACACAATGATTTATTCTTAAAAAAAAACATTATCTTTTATCAACTCTGTTTAATTTACATTTAATTTCATAAAGATTACCCGATGATTCTCAAAATGTGAGTAGTGATCAGTTGGACAAAATAATCCGGTTTATTAATTTAGACAAATGTAATTATAATTGTTATCATTTAATCGATATTTAAATACACAAGACTTCATTTTGAAGAAAATGTCGTGGAAATCCCTACGTTTGCTATATTTGGCGTTTCGAGTCATCCTATAGTCACGCGAGTCTAAAATTTTAGTGCGATGTGTACCGCTATTGCTTTAAACTTGGACGCACATTCTCTCTTTGCGATACATAAGCATATCAAGTATTTACGAGCAATCCTTTCCATGATTAAAGCTTTTATTTCTCTCTAAAAAGATTAAAATTCTTTATATAGCATTTGAAAAAAGAATTGAAAAGGGAAGGAAATTGCGCTTTATAGCTCGTAGTAGGTTCAATAGAATCCGGTCTTTCAAGTTATGTGTACTCATAACTGTACTTTACATTTCAGCTCGTTACCGAATGTACTATAAAACAAGAGATTCATCCAATTGAAGTAGGAAAATATGAGAGCTAGAGACTCCATTGTGTATACTCCAGTATCCCTTGGACCCGACACTGACGACGAGGAGACATTGGTCAACGAAGAAGTCTACAAAAATGGTGATTATTAAAAAAATCTATAAAAGCTTATATTATATAGAAAGTTTTCAATGTCTTTTTTATCTACGATGTACTTTTGTTCATTGTTAAACGAATAGAAACATATGATTGATAGAAACGTATGTTCAGTGAACAGCAAGATGATTTGAATTATTACGGTCGGAATTTCTATAACTACAATATTTCGCATTGTCTTGAAAAGAGAATGTTACTTGACAATGATAATCAATATTACACATAATATGTATTCAAATAATTCTGAATTAATAAATTAATCAATAAAAATATGTATCTTAATTAGGAAAGAGGAAGGGGGAAATGATGTATGTTTAAATATTACTGACCAAGTCAAGCAGGATGTAATTGGAAATCGAGGATATCCGAATATATGCGAGAGTCTGAGTCAGCGCACCTACGTGCGCTACTTCCGAATTTGAACTCAAAGGGATCGTAATACGTAGGTATTGTGCACGTAGGTGTACGATGTACACGTAACTCTGAATGGATCCTCGTCCAATTCCGTTTTTGGAAATGCAATATTTCGGATGTGTGTGTGTGTGTGTGTGTGTGTGTATTATTATTATTATTAATATATATATTATTA
>NW_017259325.1:856691-864999 GCF_001594045.1 Atta colombica
TAAATTCTTATTTAATAATAAGAATTTTATTAACATGCAAAATAATAAGAGCTATTTTAAACAAGAGGATACGTATGTACACGCACGTACCAAGAGCACATATAAAACAACGAGGTCATATCTTTCCCCATGAGAATCTCGATCTTAGACACGTACGATACCTCGGTGAAAAGAAGATTACGAATCGGTAAATCAAATACGTATTTATACCGTAATAGTTTATGTCGTAATTAAAACTTACTTGAAAATTCAAATGATCGTCACTTTTTGCAGTTTTTTCAATTTTTGTTAATTAATTCCGATCAAATTAAAATGGATGGTTCAAGGTGTTTTCATATGCCTACGCATATTTTGATGTTTAGGTATTATATTTCAAAAAAGGAGAAGAAAGAAAAAAATAGTAGAGAATTATAGTGATCAAGTATGATATTGATACCGAGCCGATCAGTTGTGACACATATTATTATACATAATTGTAGCACAATGGCTTATTTCGAACTATAATATATTAAATTAACTTTAAATTAATATAATCAACAAACGTTTCGGCTTACAAAACCTTCCTCAGTGTTAAAACGCAGAAATACAATCTTAAATTAATCAACTAAATAAATAACGGATACAATGAAAATTTAAAAACCATCAGTGATGAACAATTCATAATGAATTTTTTTTTTATATTAACCACTGATGGTTTTTAAATTTTCATTGTATCCGTTATTTATTTAGTTTGTTGATTATATTAATTTAAAGTTAATTTAATTATCCATAAAATAAGCCATGACATTGTGTAATTTTTAAGAAAATATTTTTACTCTAGTTATAATTGTAGCAACTATAGTACAAGGAAATGAATATACACGTATATGTATACTACATTTATTTCGTGTACGAGTGTATGTGCAGTGCACGTAAAATGATAGTCGAGCCTGTCTTCTCTCTTTAATAATCGATTGTAATATATATGCTTCCTTTGTAACATTTTCATATAAGAATAAGAACGAGATTCATCGTAATGATTAAAACGTCTTGTTGTGTCCTATATAATAGATACTATTAATCTCTAGAGAGTTAAAAAAATCATCCCTTTCTAATTGTCATCTTGTAATAACATTATGTTTTAAACTCAACTAAAATTCTACGAGATGTCTTTGAGGATTTAACGTATCGTCGATCTCGGGCTATTTGACGAGACAGGAAACGGACAGATAAGCGAATAATTGCCGGGAGAGGAGGGAAGAACGTAGAGAGATTGGGAGAACTCCCCTCGAGACAATAATCACAAAGTAAGACGTAAGACTATGGTCGAGCTACAATGCGTACACACATCACGTATGTATTTCTGAGAGCGATAACATGAGCACGTGCACGCGCGCATGGCTATCTACGAGCCTCGTACTCGCCCCGACGCGATGTGGTTTCATGATTCAAGTGTATCAGACTTTGAATGAAAGAAGGATACGAGCGAATGAATGAACTTTCTGGGGAGCAGACAAGAGTGTCGCGACGTGCGTAGGCGAGAGCGAATGCATTGCCTCCGTGTATCTCCGTGTCTGCCTCTGGAGTAACGTGAATTTAAACGTGCCATTTTGGTAAGCTGAATGCTATATGGTATTTTGACGCTTTTATTTCACTAAAAAAGTAACATGTTACATTCTAATGTTATTTCTAAAATATACGTATATACATGTGATTAAATAATAATAACTTATACGTAAACATGTGAAATTCTTTTCATCTAATCTAGTTACAAACATGTGATAACAATTGTCGCATCATTTTATCTATCGTGGGTACATATTAGTTTATAAGAGTTTAATGAAATTTCCAGATTTATCGATTAGATATGTGGTAAACAATGTTTTCGATGCGAATCACATCAACATTTATGTTACATTACAACAACAGAGTAAAGAAAAGTGTCATCGTGTTGACTTACGTTGTACAATTTTTACGTATGAAGTCTAATACGCGTTTGATTGCAAATAATGTAATAATCCAGTGAAAAACCGGTGTGTATCCTTCGCGCATCTCTACTGCTCGTTCGTTCTACACACAAGTAAAATCACGCTCACATATAATATATAAGTACGTAGAATTTGCGTGTAAATGCTACGTGGGCGAACAGGGTACCCAGCTTTATCGTTCCATCGATTCTATCATGAGAGGATTCTCGAGCTGATCTACGTACGTACCTTGCATCGCACTAACGTTACAGGACACTGACACGGGAAACTCTATGACAGCGGAAGTAGGAATTCCTTACGAAGCTCTTCTACTTTTACTCGTTCTTAATTATTTTTAACTTCGCGGGTTTGAGTTGAATAAGTTGAAAAAGTTGATGCGTTTATCCTAGAACACTTAGCTTCCATTCATAATACAAAAGTTTACGAATAATTCTCCTTCTCTCTCTCTCTCTCTCTCTCTCTCTCTCTCTCTCTCTGTCTCTCCGAGAATACATTTTTCTTTTCTAAGCTTTACCTTCTTTGACAAATCTTTCTTAGCTCCACTTCTATCGTCAGCTGACCCTAAGCTCCTAGAACCAATTTAACGAACAGCCCGCGGAGGAATAAGAACTCGAGCGAGAGGGTTTTTGAATTCTAATATGCTATTCGGGTTCCTACGTCTACCTGCAAATTGACGTGGTCCAGAAAATTTGTTGGTTCCTCTTGTATGATTAACCTTCTCTTAAAAAAGGAGAAATTACTTCGTTCTTAGACCATCAGTCTGAAATGCGAAGAATTCGATTCTATTCTCTGACATATTCGAGAACCGAGAAATATCACAGTGTCAGAGCCTATATAAATACATATATTTCGTTAAAAATCAAAATTTTATACGAACTTCTCTCTCTACTAAAATTCTCTCTCTAAGAAGAATTTCTTTAACAAAAAATTTTTTTTCATCTCTTTATTAAAGCATATCGAAAGTTTTTTTTTGAAACTTTTTCACAGCGATTGCCACAGGGTGCATTCCGAGTTATGCATAAGCACATGATATCGTTTTTATCTTTCTTTATTTGATGAACAACAAGAACAAATGATCATCATTCGCTTCATGCGTAACGCATTCATATAACAAACTATTGATTAATATTTTGCTATTTCAAGATTATCTTAAGTAGCATCTTCAATTCAGTAATATCTTAATGCTAATTAAGTAATGTCTAATAAATTGTTGATACTGTTCTGTAATTGACTTGTGACGTCTTAAGACTGTACTTAAGATAATTTCAAATAAGAATCGACTATGAATACCAGTCTACGCGATAGCATTTCAAATATAATTTAGAGGCTATGGCAGTAAATAACATAAAAATAGAAACGTGAAATTCTCTAACGACTGGTCTATAATTTTCGCAGAAATCGCATTATTGCGCGGTAATATGAAATCCACAAAGCAATTGTTGACGCGAAAGCTGGTATAAATTTAAACTGTTAACGTAGTAATTCATGCAATTGCAAAAATCAAAACTTAATGATTTCCAAACAGCAGATTTGTTTGAAGACGTGTATTGTGATAGAAATTGTAATATAAATATAATATCAACTTTATTTAAATAAGTTTTCTTTCCTTAATATATTCATAACTAACTAAGGTGATGAAATGTGATGAAATGTATTTAAGTATATATATCTTAAATTTGTCGCAAATCTCTGTTCATTAAAAATATTATAATAGATTTAGAATCAAATGAAAGAAACATAAAAGATTAAAGTCAAAATCAAAGTTATGTCTCTGTTAGAAAAACGGATAGTTTTTAATTATTCTACATCGCAAAATTTAAACATGAAACTGATAATGAAACATATATATGCCGATATATGCCGATGCACATGACAATAACGAAGTGACAATTAAAAATTTAATAATTTTTTAGTAATAATTATTACATTTGCCACGATATTCCATGATTAACTATGATATTCCACTTTCACATTTATTAGTGTCGCATCACGATAAAAATATAGCAAATACTATCAATACGGGAGAAATCTTGTGATTGCAGTTAAGACGTTTATTAGTAAGCTCTAAACAAGCAACTGATTTAATGCACCTGTTCGTTTCGTGGTTATTTGTAGCTGCGGTTTATAAACTTTCAAGAGATGATGGCATGACGGAGATGGAGATAAATGTTGACGGTGATTACGATTCCTTTTCTTTCCACTGACAATATTTTTATATATTTGTCTTTTCACATATCTTGTATCGTCACTGATATCCGATAATAGTTGATTATTATCGTCTGGATTGCATATTTGTTCCCTTTTAAAAATAGCAAACGTTGCAAACGGTCGGTTATCGGGATTTAAACTTATTTCATCTCTCTCTCTCTCTCTCTCTCTCTCTCTCTCTCTCTCTCTCTCCCTCACTTGCTCGCTTAATCGTCGTGATTATTATTAAATCCGCAATTACGATTAAGCCGCACGTTTTCATCAGTCTTACAGGAAATTCAGTCGTGGGCGAGTAATCTTGTCACATCGTCTCCTATCGTGACGATTAATGGAACGATTTAACATTTGACGTTGCCTACGCATCCAATTGTACCTATGATACGTCGGTCAAGCTTTAACTCGAATAACGCGAATAATTTTCAGTCTTGTAAAATGCTGTCCGACATCATGCGTTGGTCATTCTATATATATTGCCACGAATAAACACAGAAATTATTGTTAATAAACGTTAAAGATTGATTATTAAAATGTAATATTTTGCAAGATTTTGATTTCTAATCTTTAGTGCTTCGTAAAGAAAAATGAAAAATGAAGTCTCTAAATAATTTTTTATCTTAAATATCACTTTTTCTGTATTTTCTCATATGTATAAATTAAGTAAAACAAAGTATACTCTCAAAAAGGAAGTGTTTAATTTAAGATATTAAAATATTTTTTTCTTGTTTCCATTTTTGAAATACTTAGGCTAATTCTACAATGTGCTCTTTGTTTCCTGTTTCTTGCTGTTTGTCTCTGTTTGTCTCTTGCCTTTTTGATCAATAAGATAAGAGACAAAGAAATAGAAAACAAAAAGCACATTGTAGAATTAGCCTTAAAAATGTTTTAGTTTTAAACTTTTTCCATAAACAAAACACTATGTCTTTGGATTTAAAATACATAGTGTTTTCAATTCGAACACGTAGTGTTTTGTTTATTGAAAAGTTTGAAACTAAAACATCTTTTTAATGTTTAAAAAATGGAAACAAGAACAAAACATTTTAATATCTTAAAATTAAACTTCTTTTTTCAATGTATGTATACATATATGTATATATGTATATATAAAATTACTAATAAAACAAGGAGTTATTACATTTTATCATTAAAATGCCGAATGTTGATATTTTCTGAGATTGCTGCTTGCAAGATGCATCGAATGCGTATTATATATTATACAGTGCGACGCAACGGTTCTTTTTGTTCGAGAACTGAACTTTGCGTCGGGATCCGTATAAGGTCCGTTTTACAGCACTTGCCGAGGTCTCCTGTGCTTTATCGCGATACATACACTGAGAAAAAAATATAGTTAATAATAAATATAGTTAATAAATATTTAGTTCAATACTGCCATCTAAACATTTACTTACAGTAAGTTTATTCAATAAAAAAAATGATTGTTAAATCAAATTAACATTTCTTGTATAAAATAAATGTATCTTTATATTTAATAAATATTTAGTTGGCAGTATTCAACTAAATATTTATTAAAATGGATTACATTTTTTTTCAGTGTATAGTCTCGTTACGGCGAGATTACGAGATTAACGAGATTAACGAGATTAACTTAACGATATAAAAATTTTTATCGCATTGTGCGAAACTTTGAAATTTTAAATTTTATTAATATCTAAAAATTAATAGAGAATCTATTGTCTCTTCCTTCTCGTTCTACAAATATATAGCTTACAGAAATCGCATTTAAATTAATCGAATTAATTGAATTAATTTCATTTTAAATAGTTGTGAGCGAAATATACTCGTCTTGTAATAACGTCGTGACGATGCGATATCACGTCTCTGCAGTCTGCGCTTCGAGGTAGAAACGAAACGAGCGGAGCGTGACGTGCGGTGAGGCAAAATCGTCGTTGTCACTGTTGTTTTTAATGATGAGTCTGTCGAGCGAGGTGCCCGTTTAATTACCGATACTCGTTTCAACATGGGCTCTGCTTGCTTGAATCGCATCACTATGGTCCCGATCCTGGCCCCGGTCCGCCCACCCGTATCCGCTGCCCTAGCCTACGTAGAAAGGTGCAACAATGTACATCTATACGGTTTGCACGTCGACTACCATCGACGACGTAAAATCAACTGCATTGCTAATTCGCTAATTTGCTAATACATGGCTATATTTTTCCGAGCCTTTATAATAGTATACATGTAACTACTTTATATAATAATATATCGAGCAACTTACTTTTATCTTTACCTCAAAACATCGATCGATCGTCATCAGTCAAATCAATTGTTGATCAATTAAAATTTTGAAAACGGTTATATCAACTATAAATGCGATAGGACATTTTATTTCCAACGAATAAAATTAACGAATAAAATTTGACATAGAACCGCAGCAAAATTATTGTGTTTTACCAGGATTCGCGCGCGACGTTGCATTTAAATTAATTATTATCCGTGACTGTAATACTGCAATAAATATCTTGACACGTGCGTGTATTGATCGAAAATTATTACTCTTTTCCGATACAAATTTCTGAAAAACAAGAAATTGAATCGCTCCATGAATCTTTCTCTTAATTTAATAAATTTTCTTCTTTTTTCCTTCTTAAAATTTTTATCTTAGATTTTTTTTATTTTATAGAAGATTTGAAACATAAAATCCTCCACAAATACAGGAAATTCGTTATTATTATTGCCTTCGTGATAGTTTCTTCCATCATCCACACTACAGATCAAATTTATGTGTACAGTCAAATCAGCTTATAAAACAAATAATCAGTTTGTAAAACAAATTAGCGATGCGTCTCTACATCTATCTAAAGTAACCACTTAGAAAATAGGTTTACATCTAAACTTCGAACTTTAAGACTTTACCAGACTTTGTCAGATTTCATCAGACTTCGAGGAATTCATAAATTTGTCGAACTTTGAGGAATTTATCAGACTTCATCGGATTTCATCAGATTTTATCGGACTTTATCGGACTTTATTGGACTTTATCGGACTTTATCACAAGGAATTCAACGGACTTCTGCTAGATTGTATACCGGAATTCAAGAATGGTTATCCCTTTGTTGTTATCTCATTGTTAATCTTTTTAAAAAACTTTGCAAACTTGCAATGAGAAGTAGAGTTGCGTTAAAAAAGATGGATTTATAGGAGATCATACTGAAATTCAAATACATAGTGTTTTGTTTATTGAAAAAGTTTGAAACTAAAACATCTTTAAGTATTTAAAAAATGGCGACAAGAACAAAACATTTTAACATCTTAAAATTAAATATTCTTTTTTGAGTATAGTTATATCACATCACCAGTCACATTTATTTGTCTGAAACCTTTCAATTTACACAAACAAGAAATCTAAATGACATTAAAAAATGTAAAAATGTTGGCTATTTTCATTTTTAGAAAAAATACGAGTGAAAGAATTTTTTGTATGAGAACAATGTTTTATATCATATACATATATTTTTGCCATTAAAGGAAATCTCGAATAAAAGCATCAAACCTATCATCCTGATCTTTTCCTATATCGATATAATATTATCGATTTGTGAAAAGATTCCATTGATCAGGAAGCTACATGACCGCAGGGATTTACCACTTGACATCATCGGCTGAATCGAAGATGGAATAAAAAAACAGAATGAGTGCACACCAGCTTTCTCGACGTATCCTTTCTCTTTTTCATTATGATCGTCAGAGCTTCAATATTGTTCAGGGATTCCTTTGGATTCCCGATGACCTTCCGACGTAAAGGAAAAAATGTACAGTAATACGCACATATAAAGATCGTATATTAGACTGGGATGTGAAAGTAGAAAGTAATGTTTCGCGAATACAAACGTTAAATGCGATCCTAGAGAGTGCGGAGGCACTTATATCGTACAAGGAAGCTCGTTGGCTCGTTGAATATCCTTTCTCACTCGCTGTACATATCCAATGCGATCATTTATAAATGTGAGCGTATGTAAGAATTATTATGATACTCATGAAAGATATAATTTTATTCTCTTATTGCTAGATATGACGTTCTTATGTATCCTGTATCATCAAATTTAGTAAAGTATGTACCACTGTGTGTACGAAGATATATATATATATATATATATATAATTACTTTTATATATTTT
>NW_017259325.1:865099-867831 GCF_001594045.1 Atta colombica
ACTTATATCACTGGTAATTATCTAATGATCGCTTTCGCTTTATTAATTTCTTTTCCAAAGATATTTTTCACATAGAAAATTTTGCTAGACACATGACAAGATTAACAAAACGGCATATCTTAAGGCATTTAAAAAATTAGAAAGTGGTAACTTCCATGATAAGCACTAGAGACACACTGTAACAGACCTTGACTACGAACGATTTTGTTTTAAAATGCGAGAGAGAAAAAGGTCTACATACTATCTCCCTGTAATATACTTATACATAACTACCTCACTCTATAATTTTAATTAGAGAATTACAGAGTGAGACAATAGAAGTTAGAGTGAGATAATACAAATACACAAAGACTGAAGTTATATATACATATGTAACATTGAGGATGACCCAATCGGGCTCAAAACGTCTGTTATTTGTTATTTGTTTTAGATCATGATAATTATATTTGTTTCTTATATTTACACATTTACTTGTTTGTTTCATAGCCTTTCGAAACATGTATTTTTCATTGTATTATAGACCATGTTACACGATGCATATAAATATATATGTATATACCTTTCTCTCTCGTAGAATTTTAACAAAATCGCTCGTGACCATGTTTTATTACAATGTCTCTATAATTATAGTGAGTGTATATATGTATACATAACATAAGGCGTCAAAGCAGAAGATTTGGCGGCAATCTGAGCGTGGCTAAGGAACGCACACATTCTCCTCTGCACTGCTCTAGTACGACGCGAGGAAGAGAGATTGATAGAGCGAATCGAGAGGGAAAGAGAGAAAAAGAAAGACGGAGATAGAAAACGCTTGTGAAAGAACGACCGTGAGGATCGGCAAAGTTGTCGGAGCGGTCACCAGCGCGGCGGTCGACCAAGCCAGTCGACCTGCTACGCCGGCCAATCAGCCAAGCCAACCGGGCCCAGCCATCACGTTCAACCGCGCTGCGTTGCGCTGCGCTGCGCTGCGCGCTGCGCTTCGTTACTTCGCGCTGCGCTCGCGCCTCGCGCTCGGCCGAAGCCGAGCAGCCAGCACTGCCTAGCAGTCACTGGTACTACTGCCACTACTGACAGTCAGTGCGCGACGAACCTTCGTTGCGTGTTTCCGCGTTCGACGTCTCGCCAATGTTTGGAAAAAAAAAAAGATACACATAAAGAAATAGAAAGAACAAAGATGAAAAAAAGAGGATGACCATGACGCGAGATGCATCGGAAGCCCCGGCGAGATCGCGTAGCTTCTCTACTCACTGCTACTCACTGGTACTCACCCCCGCTCACCGTACGTGCTCCATAGCCGCAAGTCGGCGATTCAGGTGATTGTCAGGTGCGCGTTCCGTATCTCTCCATCAACCGTATGCACGCTGATCTCTGTTCGCTGCTCCAGTTTGTGAGTATGTGTTGTGCGTGATGTGACTCGAGTGTATTACACCATGCGATGTACGAGAATTTCTGCGTGTGAAAAAGAATAAGAAAGAGACATTTGTACGAAGCGAAGAGAGTATAAGAAAGAAAGAGAAGAGAGAGAGAGAGAGAGAGAGAGAGAAAGAGAGAGAGAGAGAGAGAAGCGACATGGCGCCCCCCGACAGATCGCCTCGCCCTAGCTCTGGTCTCAGCCTCTCCGTGCTAGGTAAGTGCTTTAATTTACTCTTTGCATTGTCTATTCTTAGTGTTTTCTTCATGACATTTACTCGCTATTTTTCTTTCAACACAGTCGCAAAATTATTCGCGTGATCGACTTTCCGAAGATTAAATTATTTTAGAAAATAAAGTTTCCAGGTACGTTAAACTTGTGTGAATGGATTAAAATTTATTCATTGAAAATATGTATAGAATTACAACAGATTTTATGTTCTAGTCTTGAACTTGTGTATTCTAGAAATTGCAAATTTGCATTTTCTACTCTCTCGTAGTATTTTTTACTAGATATCGTGTGACAGTTCTAATAAAATAAACTGTAATAATGAAAATAATTAAATCTTTTTGTTTGTTATATATGTTATCTTTAGAGTTAATTAACGAGATGCATCAATGGCATTATTGATATTCTCAACATTTGCAACAAAATTAATTATCGAGAGAGAATGAGAGAGAGAGAGAGAGAGAGAGAGAGAGAGAGAGAGACAGAGAGAGAGAGACAGAGAGAGAGAGACAGAGAGAGAGAGACAGAGAGAGAGAGACAGAGAGAAAGAAAATCTATTCATCGTGCACAGTTCAATCGCGTTGATTCTCTGGCACTTAAATCGCGTGCTGTCACACATTAATTATTATTAGAAACGTGATTAAACTTTACATGAAACTTTCTTAAACACGCATGCTACAGTTCTGATAACAATATTATGTAAGAAGATTGGATTAACATTTTTTATGAAAATTATTAAACTTTTTATATGTAATAAAATAATATGTAGAGTGTTAAAGTAATCTCTTTAGGAAAGACAGTAGTATCTTAAAAAATAATTTAACAGTGTAAGTTTTATTTATGATGAATTGTAAGTCTAATAATCTATTAAGCGTTAATACGTCTCATTTTATTATAGAATAATAATAATCTTTAATTTTAACTAAACGTCACAAGATTCAACTTGATGATGAATAAAAGTGTAAATTAAAACTGTGGGAAATTGACGTGTGTTACCTGTATTTTAAATACATGTTTGGATTATTTGACGCTCTCTCGAATGGAACACTTCCGTTTTCATGTTTGTATATATATTTTTTTTTTTTGTTGTATT
>NW_017259325.1:867931-869526 GCF_001594045.1 Atta colombica
AAAGAATTATTTCGAAATGTAAATCATGTTTGTCACCGTATGTCACGCTTAGAAGTTTCTACAATAAAATTCAATCGAAAATGAGTCAGATTGATATCAACTTGATTTCGGAGAAACCAAAGATAAAGTAAATGTGATCTGTTATAAAATACATGTTGAATTAGATTAATACGCAAGTATTCAATGGACATAAGAAGATATAAATATTACATATACGGATATAAATGAATATTTCACGTGAAATGAAGAATTTATTACGTCGAAAATTTAAAATAGACAATACAGAATAATATAACGATAAAGTTTATAAAATGATATAAAATAGAATAGAATATATATAATTTAGAACTGTAAGTCTTAAAATTAACGTATTTACACGTTATTACGAGATACAATTCTAATGACTATAGTGATACTATAATTAACAATTTTTGAAAAGAAAACTTTTCTAAAAAAAAAAAAGAAAAGAAAAACATGTACATGATTAAATTAGAAATATGGAATGATAGTAATATCAATCAATCAAATTTTTATTGCGTTGTCCATTCGAAATAATTATTTTTTTCTTGATGTGTTATCGATTAACACGATGCAATTACTCTGAGAGGGAGAAGAAAAGTAGAAAGAGAAAATGCTTTGCTTGATATTCACTTAGTTGTATTTAGCCGGTTGTATTAGACCACACAGAGGCACGCGTCGACGGTCGACTTGCAGATAAGACGCCGCTACTATCGGAAGACGGAATTAAGTTTAGAGCGAAGCCAAGAAAAGCCTTCTTGAGATTCGACATGCTTTCAGTTTATCACCGATATCGCTCTGACGCTGCATCGCAATCGTTATTGCTTCGTTTTATTTGCACTCAGGAATAATTTTTACAATTCTTTTAAATATGACAGAATAAAAAAATAAAAAAAATGATATTTTAAACTTTAAAATACAACTTGATGTGTACCGCGAACAGACGGATTCATGAACTATGAAGCAAATGCAAGCATTGAAATTTCATTTTTTTTATTATTTGGTTTAATATGGATATTTCGTGAAAGAAGAACTTTTTTACATAAGAATTGACAATTACATTATCTATTACTTTCGTTATTTGAATGATTGTATAAGTGAGAGAACATCTGATTGTATAAGTGAGAGATCTCTGCGGATCAAAAGAATTTAATTAAAATAAAATTATCAAGAAGATACTAATTTGTAAATTAAACTTATAAATATGTAACAAGAAAGATAAATAATAAAGCTAATAGATCTTGGTATGATAATTTTATTACTCGTATGCGAAATTAGTACTTAGAAGAAATCTTTCTCGCGCAATTCAAATGCATGTTTGTTGAATATGGAAAACCATAGGTTATATTCACTAATGTCTCACGATGTCTGTCAGCTTGCAATACATCGTTACGAAATGCACACACCTGTAACGCGCACCTTGCCCTGAATATAACAGCGTCTAACTTTCTCTATCACTTGCATCTAAAACTTGTGTACCCATCTACATATCTCACATCGAACATATTTACAAATTTTAATTATTTTAATATAAATCTCTCTGTAATATATATATATATATATATATATATATATAT
>NW_017259325.1:869626-874075 GCF_001594045.1 Atta colombica
TATAAAAACAAATTATAAAT
Organism: Atta colombica; assembly: GCF_001594045.1. NCBI lineage: Eukaryota > Metazoa > Arthropoda > Insecta > Hymenoptera > Formicidae > Atta > Atta colombica. The sequence continues at coordinate 869,647 of NW_017259325.1, forward strand.
ATTGATGCATACATGCATGTATCAATATATGATGATACAGTGAATTTAAAAAATACGGTATATTTTTAAAAAATATGTGTGTGCTTATTGTGTGTTATCGTATCTATTTCAAACATATTTTATATTATAATGAAAACTACGATCGATAACACATTGATAAGTAGGTCAGTTGAAATAGTTCGTTCGAGAGGCACCTCAAGAAGCAACATGGCTTGTGAAAAAGGAATTCGAATTTACTATAACGCTTCAACATAACTCGTACTTATAATTGTATATGTTTTCGTCACGCATTACATCCGCGCAAAACACATATACTTGTTTTACGCGCTTTCAAGCTGCAGATAAAGAAAATGAAAGATGCAGAGTTCTTTCAATCTGTAACTTTGAGTGCAAACATAGAACATTCGATTATGTAATCAAGTTACTTCTTCATGATTGACGAATTTTCTCGAAAGAGATTCTTGATAATCCGTGAATGCATCATTTGAATTTTACATACGCGCGAAATAAGAAAGAGATATATACACGGTGATCTCAAGGCGTTAATTGTGTGAGTCACTTTCTCGTCGCATCGAAAACTTTACTTTCTGGACCAACCAGAAGTTAAGAAAATCTCTTTTCTTACAAATCTCTTACGTATAAATATGTATTTTATATGTAACATAAATCTGTGTGTGTAAAGAAGTGTATTGAACATGATGTTATGCAATTTTTATCATCAAATATTATATTATTATACTAAACATTTCTTAAATCTTTCTAGAAAAATCTAATTTTTTAAAAATAAAGGCTAAACAGTCAATAGATTACAAGACTTGTAATTTATTAATAAATAATAATTTAAAATTTATTTTTAATCTGTGACAAGCAAAAATTTTCTTTCTCGTATAATTATATTTACGAAATATTGTGACGGAATATTGCAAATCTATATATGCTGTGGGCGGTTGTCTCGTAAGTGAGAAATACGTAGAATAGCAAGGCGGCGACCAGCAGTCTTACGATCAATGAATCGTGTCGCGTCTGGCTACCCCATTCTAAGAATCAAGAACCTGTAAAACCACTGTATCCATTAGACATACATATTGATATATATATATATTGATATTTACTTATTAATCTTTTATATCGAAAGAAATTGAACATTATTATAATTTATTTAAAATCTTTATCTGTTCTTTACTCAAATTCCGCGTTGAGCGGAATTGTGTCAATTGTGTGAACCATGAAAGGAGAAAGTGGAGCACAATCACATATGTTGCACAACGACACATTTCCCAATATATGTGATAAAAGAAATGATAATGACACTGAGCTTATATTTGGTAATAGATATAAATTTAATATAAAAATTGAAACAAATATTATTCGTATCATTCGTTTAAAGAATACGATTTTGACTTAAAATAATGCAAATATCGAGAGAGACTAACGCCTTTGTCAATCTATTTATTAAAATATTATTTAGAATATTACTTTCGAAAAACAAGTATGTAATCATATCGAAAGAATCCGAAATAATCTAACTCACCAATTAATTGGAATAGAAAAATTTGCTGTGTAGTAAACATTAGCTGAGTCATAAAAGAAAGAGATTTAATGGCATACAAAAATACCCAGCAAACAGCGATCGAAATTAACAATGATTTAATCTGTTCAAATATATTCAGTAGACGTGGTTAAGATTTCATAATGCGTTCAGAAATTTCCTTTTTGAAAATTAAAAATAATGACAAGAATTTATAAAAAGATAGTAAAAGACTAAATAAAATTATTGCATTTTATTACCTAATTATTTTATTCACTTTGTAAGCCTTATGATTTGTTTGTTGTGAAAATCACATTTATTTAGAAATTGCACTTAAGGCAGGTCTACATACGTAAGACAACGCCATTATCTAAATTAATATTTGCATTCGTATTTGTGGAGACCATGTGCAAACTTTAAATGTATATTTATAAACGAAACGACAGATAAGCTTGAAAATCTGTGTTGAAGCTATGTTATGTTATTTAAGAAAAGAGAAGAGAGAATCTCTCGTGTCTATAAAGAATAATTTTAGCACAGTTATATATGTATAAAGATATTTCGCGTTACAAAACACATTAATAATTATAAAAACAAGTCACGTTGTGTCGCAATTTTCTGATGTAGGAAAGAACGCGGCTAAATGATAAGCATAAACATTTTTTTCTTTATTTATTTAGTCTATCATAAGGTATAAAATCCATAGATTTCTGTTATCTAATATATCTTGTTAGTATATCTTATCAGCGACGGCGTCGTCGTAACTATGAACCATATTATGTTTCATTAAAACAATTAGATAAATTCCAATCGAGGTGAGAAATTAAAAATAATCCAGCAACCTCGCTCTGGATGTTGATCAATTTTTCATTGCATTAATTTTATTAAATTTTTCGATTTTTACTTTTTTTTTATTCCAGACCTCATTTATAGGTGTAAATGTAAGGCAACATACAATTGCGTTTGTTTATGTTAATTTTAAATTTTACAACGTTATCGAGCATTTATAATCTACTTTTGAGAAACGCTACGATGTAGTATCGCGATATTTCATAGCCTCCCGGTATATCGAAGCTACCGACAGGATTTAAATACGACAGGACTGTAGGCGAGCACCTCGGTAGAGTAACTTTCTCTCACTTTTCTGAGCACCAAATAACGATTAATACACGTGACTCGTCGAAACCGAAACGACGACCAGATATAACTACCGTTCTCCATTCGATGGTCTCTATCTTTTATCATTCTTATATTATTATTCAGATTTATTAGTCTCGTTTCCTGTTTTTTGTTTTATCTTTTAATTTTTTAAATTGAGATATCTTGCATTTTTCCTAGTATTATTGAAAATGAGACAGATATTTCCAATTCATTGAAATATTATCGGAAGAAAATAAAGGAGTAAATAAGCTAAAATGTATTATTAATTAATAAATTAAAATTTTTGTGTTTTGTAATTTTAAATATGAGTTAATAACAAAAAAAAACAAAGATGATATGAATTTTAAATTGCGCTGAAATTATTATTTTTGTTAAACGAGAAAACAATGGTTTATGGTTCAATATATTGAATCGGGTCATCTATATGGGACCGTGTGAAGAACGGAAGTGGAGAATCTGACCAGCAAATCAACAGGTGGTCTCTGGTTGGTCTGGACGTCGTTTTGGTCCGTTCCACTTGGTTTTCCTACTTGGCGAACGGGCTTCTTTCCCACTTGGCGAATCGCCCCCGTTTTCGCTACATCGAGGTCGAGACATGTCGTGTTTCGTCGTCATTTTGAGAGAAACGGATGAATGAATTCTCATCTAGATATATTCTTCAACACGAGATACATTGAGTGTACAAAAAGATTTGCCCATTTTCATAAAGATTTTGGACCATTCGTGTCTAATCATTAATATATAATTTTGTAGATAATAATAGTAGTATTTAAGAAAAAATAAGTGAGTTTAGATCCTCAAATCTCTGCTGAAAATAGTTCTGACTTCCTAATGATGTCATTTTATTTGTTCGATGGCTCATCATTCGAGTCCAACACGACAAATACGTCATTGCTATGCTTAGAAGATATCTATATGTCATTAGAAAAGTATTTAGCGTGTCCTAGGTACTAAAAGATCGACATAATATATCGTACGTCTATCTAGCAGTCTACTTCTTATGCTGCACATACATATGCAGTAATATTCTTTAATAACTCTTTCTTCGCTATTATACGTTTTGTTACAATGAAGAGATCGTGTCTTATTAACATGGACTATTTTAGTGCTTTAAGAAATAATAAAGGATTAACAATATCGATATTATAATTAACGAGATGATCAACTCCTATATTACAATTTTGACACAAAAAAAAAATCTTTAAAAGATGATAATAAGAAAAACAAGAATTCTAGGAGTCACGTTCGAATGAAGAATAAAAAAATCTTAAGTGATTGAAAGCATGAAAGCATCGTGAAAGCATAAATAATAAAATGAAGAATACAGAATTATTTTCGGCTAAAGTTTGAAGATCTAAACTTATTTTTTTTTTAATACTATCATTATTAGGTATCTACAAATTATATATAATTGATAATTGAACGCAGATGATTCGAAATGGGAGAAGATCTTTCCGTGCAGATTCTCAAGAATACTTAATGACGCGAGATGGCCGTGCAAAAGGCTCTGCCGTGCTAAATAATATTTACGATCATTTTATTGTTGTTCTGCAGAATTGTCGATCGTGAGAGATTGCGTTTCACTGGCGTTAGCAAAACGAATCGATCGCGTTTAACGATAATGCGATACCGAAAGGAAGCAACTTTTTACGCTTGCTTTAAAGTTACCAGTTTCTTTTTGTTTAAACAGATTGCGAAATAATCGATTAAACACAGCTGTAGGGAATAGTAGTATATATA
>NW_017259325.1:874175-883633 GCF_001594045.1 Atta colombica
CGTGTACTGCAAAGTGCGAGTTGTTAAATCTAACCGACTGAATATCGCGAGATGATTCTATCCATTAGACGTCGATTGGCATCTATCGACTCGGGATCGACGCGAGATCGATGTGCGAGACGAAGCACAATGATAGTGGAAACTGGATCCTACGACTGAGATGTGTGAGTCAGTGAAGTCTTCCGATGAGAAAACGAGAAGCGAGGTCTCTGCGACACGAACCACGCGCACCAGACTCGCAAGTGCGTTGACCCAGCTTACGGTAACCCAGGCAATTCTCTGCGTCGCGCCGCGCCGCGCCGAGTTGCACCTGCCTCACGCGGAGTTACCGGCATGAGAGGTCGTGCGACTTCCTTCTCTTCTCCTCTCATCTTCTTTTCCATTTCCCAGTTTGCCACTTTATTCGTTCGAAGGGATTCATTTAATTTTCACACGTTTATCTCTCGTTTCATCCTCCTCCATATTCTTTGGATGTCTATGTCTTTGTTTTTGACTAGTACATTGCATGTCTTCACTACACGGTTTTCCACAATCGGCCAGTTCTTTTTGGATTAATTGATGCTTGATCGCAAAGCGCGATCTAGCATACAAATACTGAATATATTCGACGAAATTAAGGGATTGATTTTGTAACTCTTACAATTGTTGATGATATTGCGCAACTTTTTTACTCTATATAATGTCTGAGAATTAGTCCAAATCTACAATAGATGTTTTAAGCCGTAAGAAATTGATCAATTACAATCGATGCGAAGAGTAATGCAAGAAGAATTGACTATAATTCATCAATCTCTTACGGCTTAAGGCTTAAAAATCTATTGTAGATCCGGACAGAATAACGCAAATACATGCAAAGAAATTCTCGTGGTCTTTAAATCTTAATTGAGTAAATATAATATCGTTCATGAAGCAATTAAAAAGGTCACGATCGAGAGAAGTGCGCGCGCGAAATTTCTTGACCTTACTTTCTACAATAGAATGTTTCATTATATACAATAATGCCTCGGATTCGCGTTACTTGATTTATTTTCGCGTGATCACGAGCATCGTTGCTACATGAGAGAACGTATCTTTCTTCATTAACCGACATACTAAATTTTTTAATAATATAGCATCAAGATTTTTTAATAATATAGCATCTTGCTTGACTCGTAGCCCTATTTCTCATTATGTTAATTTTATAAATTGAGCTTTTTCTTATATTATTTTTAATGTTAAATTTTATTCAATTTATTCACAATAGATGAGTCTACTGTCGAATCTGCGAATAGCCATGGCCTTTAAAATTGAACGTTGACTTTGACTCGCGCAAGTTTTGTCGAAATTACATTTCAACTTTTCGTTATTGAATGTATTCTTGTTTCTTATACTTTATACTTATTTTTTTATATCCCCATCCTAAACGGTGGAAGCTCTTGGATTTGGATTGTTAAATAAAATATAATTTTACTATTTTCGAAAGAGGAAGAGAAAGTATTATCAGGAAATGAAATGATACTATGCTCTTTGCAGACTTGGCGCAGATACGAGCGTTGGTCGAATCGACAGGGATGCTGGGTGGATCTACATGCCCATCCTGTGAAATGCCGTTCGACAAGGGCAAAAAGCGTCGTCTGATTGATTCCTGCGGTCATGAACGCTGCTACTCCTGTCTATTTCGCAGCGAAGTCTGTCCACTTTGCCTGCGTGGCTACGAACTCAATGATGACGACGACGACGGGTTGGAAGAACTATCTCTTAGAAACGTTTCCTCGATTCCACTATCCACCTTTGCGCCTACGGATGGTTGGCTCGATGAGTCATCGGCGGTGAATTCCCTCTGCGGCAGCCCCAGGTTACGCACCAAGATCACCACGAGAGCTAATCTGCCGTCGCAAGTTTTACACGTAAGACCTTTTGTCGTCAGGGAAAAATGAAATAACGCGTTAAATTGCTGTTTTTCCTTTTCTTCAATGTATTGTATTCTTAAACGTGCGAAACGATGTTGTACGTTTGTATTATGCCTTTGTAGAAAGAAACAACAAATGCCAGAAGAGGAAGCAATTTTTCCACGTTATTTCCTCATTTATTATACTGGTCGCACAAGTCCACGCAATAGTAATTTCGCACGAACTTGCTCATCTATTTGTTACTTTATTTTCAGCAGCGAGGCGAGGCAGAAAATCTCTCGTTGATAACAGTAGCCAAGAACTTGAAAAGCAAGGCTTCGCCACTTCCAGTTTCTTCTGTTTTTCAAGATCGACAAAAATTTAAAATGTCGCAAAGTATGTAGAAAACAAAACATATAAATCTAGTTCTTGTATCAAAATATAACAAAGATTAAAAATATAAAATTGATACCGTAGGCTGTCCTACGCCACCGAATCAACGAAGAAGATTTTTCCTCAATCCAAAAGTGCTCAGAAGTTCCTTTGCTGCCCAGAAATCTTCGAGACATACGGCATCCTCACCTGAACCGATCATAAATGATAATCCTTCCGCTTTATCAGGTACCTACTTTTTTCTTACTATTAAATCTCTATATATTTGTTTCACTCTTCTCTCAAAGAGAAAATTTCGCGATTCAAGTCGTGTAAAGTATCTTGATAATACCAAAATTGCACGCATACATATAGTTTGGACTTCGTCCATGGAAGGAAAAGCGAGATGGCCCGGTGTTGTATTGGGAAAAATCAAGTCTCTGTGGAGCAGTAGTCAAGGCACGGCTAACGACGGGTTGAATCAACTCATCAATTCGACGAATAGAATTGCAGGCAGGAAGAGTTTTTAAAATTTGATGCTGTATCGCTACGTTTGAGATGCTTAGAATTTGCTAATGAATATAAAGAAATAAAAACTGTCACGCACGCGAGCATAAACTCGCGTCTTTTGTACGACATTCCTTGTACTGAGAAAAAAATAATTCTTTTCCGATAACCTCTCTTTCGTAGTATTTCTTTTTAGAAGCATGATACATAATTTGTAATTATCCTTATAACATCACTAGTTTTTATTTTATTACACGAATTCATTAAAATTGTGCCGAGTCATATTTTTATCCTTTTTTAATAAAAAAAAAACAAATAATTATATTACATCTTTTATAAACGCACCTGCATTTTCTATTATCATTACTGATTTCCAAATTAAATCGGTATTTATTCAAATTTATTAAAACTCGTCCATTTTTAAAATGAGTTTATTGTTAAAGGGTTATAAAATAGATTGAAAACTTCTGAATAAATTAAAATCGGTAAGATATATATGATATATTTCAATGGATGCGCTATTCTTAAAATTCTTTGTTATTTGTATTGTCGATGTTTATGCTTGGATTTAGCATTTGATTTCTCACCTTTTGCAGAGTGTTCAATACGTTGCATTATAAACGATATGTTTAGACGGATAGAATAAAAATTTATCAACATACAATGTTTGCAAGTGCACAATTTGCGTTTGCGACACTGCAACTTTTGATAGTAGTTTACTTCAATTTAAAATAGCGTTTCGATAAACGATAATATATCCGCCTAAACGTGTCTTACAATTAGTAAAGTGTGATTTTCGTTTTGCCCGTGAATTATTTAACTTTTAGATACACCGCACGAAGCACTTTTGCAGTCTCGGTCAGCACTATCTGGATTCATAGATTCTATCCAATCTTTTTATATTTCTATATCGCCTAATTAACTTTTCTCTTTCGCAGACGATGAGGGTGGTTGCGTGAAACCGTTATCTTCGAAAACCAGAAAATCATCACAATCGGATTTGTACATGAGATTGGGTCTGCTATTGGGATCTAATCGAGCAAACGCGAGTGTGGAATCAAGCGCATGTCCTTCGCGAACTCCGGTACAAGGGCATGATAGCTCTGCAGCCTCCTTCAGTAGCCTGACCAGCTTTGAAACGCAGACATTGGCATCAACGAATACGAGCCCAGTGTCAACTTTGACGGGCACGTCGAGTGAAGCGGAAGCTGCGGCGGCACTGCGATGTCCTGTCAAGCCGAAGACTAAGATCAAGGGAAAGACTAAGTCCTGTAGAGATTGCGATAGTGCTGGTAGTCTGGCATCCATTTCTACATCGTTATCCGCATCCACGTCAATGTCCATGTCTATGTCCGTATCAGTATCAGGCCTCTCGAACGGTAGCTCCAGTCCACTCGTGCCTAGAAGACATTCTGTCAACGCCGCACAAGTGGGTCAAACTGACGAGCTCGGCCAATTGAAAAACAGACGATCTTGTGTCCGAAGATCGGGGAGAACCAACACTAAAGGTTCAATTGGATTGGATGCGAAATGTAATATTTATTCTTTATCCGCTCGAATCCAAATATGCAACGCATTCGCGAATACATGTATGATAAAGATCCATATCCTGTTCATTTTAGTACGTTTCATTCAACATCATAGTTCAACGCAGTTAAACTTGAAGCCATTATTCTTCGAGGTGCCTTTATTAGAAGAAGACCCACTTTTCGCAGGACGACAGTGGTTGTTACAAGAATTAGAATCCGTGATCAATGGCTCCAGTCCTGGCATTTTGATTTCCGGATCGCCAGGCACGGGAAAAACTGCACTCGTCTTGCAATTGGTGGAACATAGTTGTTTCGGAAGAAGGAGAGAACAGCCAAGATCTGCGGAAGTGAATGAGGAATGCGACGAAAGAGAGAAACAGAATACTAACGCTACTCTACGAGCTAATATTCGGCATACTAACGAAAAGGTGCGATTACCAGCATTTATTACAACTTCGAAATTTTATAGAAAAGATGCAAATTAGTTATATCGAATTATAGGTGCGCGAATTAGCATCGCACGTTGTGGCTTATCACTTTTGTCAAGCCGACAATAATAGTACCTGCCTAGTCCCAGATTTAATTCACTCGTTAGCGGCACAACTTTGCCAAGCTCCTCAATTGATCTCATATAGGGAATACCTATTGTCCGAACCCCATCTTCAAGGCTCGTTGTCACAAAGGGAATGTACAGTTGACCCAGATCTCGCGCTTTCGAGAGGTATTATTGAACCGCTTTTGACTTTGAAGAAAGCCAATAGATTGCCAGCTTCGAATATGGTAGGTAAACAAAATAGTTACAATGTTTTTTTCACTGATAAGTAAACATATTAACATAAGCTCGATAAATATTATACTACGTCGCAGACATTGTTAGATATATTTTTTTTTCAGGTAATATTGATTGATGCCTTTTGTGAAGCGGAGTATCACAGACCGGACAGAGGTGACACTATAGCTTCTTTCCTAACGAGGCACGCACCTAACATTCCCAGTTGGTTAAAAATCGTTTGCACGGTCAGGACACAGTTGCTGGATTGCGCAAAGCAATTACCATATACAAGAATCTCGTTAGACAAGACTATGAATGATGCGATCAGTAACAGCATCGCGAAGGATTTATCTGATTACGTCGGTTATAGATTAGCGCAAAGTCCTTCTATTCAATCGAATGTAACTGCGTCGGTAAACGGCAAGGCAGAATCATCATGCAGTGCGAATCAGACAAGGTTCTCTTCACATTTGCTCGCTCTAGCCAGAGGTAGTTTTCTCTTTGCTAAGTTGACACTCGATCTTATCGAGAGCGGGCATTTAGTCGCCAAATCTGCGAGTTACAAGGTATGTGCAATCATAATCTTCATCTCTATTTTAACTATAATCGCAATTATATTATCACTGTTCTTATCTTGACGATATTATAAATAGAATAGAATTTATAACAAATTATTTTACTTCTTAGGTATTACCAGTTTCTCTCGCGCAAATTTTTCAATTACATTTTAACTTGAGATTCCCTACGGCAGCATCATTCGACAAAGTACAACCTCTTCTGGCTGTTTGTCTGGCAGCTTTATACCCATTGACTCTACCTGAAATTTTCTATTCCATCAATTCATTAAATATAGATCATTTTATTTCATGGGATGATTTTTTACAGAGATTTAAGGTAAATATGTTAAATAATTTAATATATAGTGCTATAACTGTGAGTGTGTGTGTATGTGTGTGTATGTATGTGTATATGGTTCATAATGGATTATTTTAAAATGAATATAATATGTAATTTTCTAACTCTTTTTTTCTCTCTGTCTTTGTTTTTTTACTGACGGTGCAAAAACAATGTAAGTTGCAAAAAAAATATAATAAATAATTTAATAATGATAATATATATTACAATTTGGATTTATTAAAAATAATTAAACAAATAAATGCGCGAATTATTTTATCTTGAATTGATAAATGTTCTTACATATTACTTGTAGACACATGATTGTTAATATATACATATAATTATATACATATAATTTGACAGTACACAATGTGTTATATAAATGTTATATCAACTCTCGCGTATTCATCAACTTAAATATAATGATATCATTTTTCCTTATTAGATGCTCTCTGGCTTTCTTGTGAAACGCTTGGACAATACATATATGTTTTTCCATCCATCGTTCAGGGAATGGTTGATGAGAAGAGATGAGGGAGAATCAACAAAATTCCTGTGTGACTATAGACTTGGTCATGCAGCAATAGCATTCAGACTATCTCGCTTTCAAGCGCCATTGGATGGTGACAAAGCTTTAGAACTAGGTCACCATGTATTAAAGGCACACGTTTATAGAGGTGTAGCTCCATGCTGGCCTTCACGCGATTTACAAGTATGTTTACAACCAACACAAGATATAGTAATCGAGAATAATGTAGAAGTGTAGCTTAATTGAGCTCCATTAATCCTCAGGCAATTTGGCTGACTTTATCGACCGAATGCATTTCCTCGGCATTGTGCACGCTTCGAAACATTTATAGCCCAAATGTGAAAGTATCACGATTGCTCCTGCTGGCAGGTGCATCACCGAATCACATTACTGAATATTTAGGTAACGCACCGGCTCTTTGCATGTACGCGCATGAAGGTTCCGTCGAGATGGTGTCTCTCCTTCTTGAGTTTGGTGCCGATGTCGAATTGACCAACAGCCAAGGTTGTACCGCGCTATCGCTGGCAGCTGCCCGGGGACATTGTGACGTTGTCAGAAGGTATATAATATATAATATATTGTATATATATAATATATTGTATATATAATATATTGTTCAAATAATGTATATACATATATATTGAACAATGTGATTGTTTATTTATTGTTATATCTATACATTATTAATCTGTACTTAACAGATTGGCCGCTGCTGGAGCCTCATTAGGACATGTAGATATGGCCGGCCAATGTTCTCTGGTGCATGCGGCAAGACACGGAAGATTATCCGTGGTTGGTTATCTTCTTGCTTGCGACTGGATACCAACCAGTGAAAGTAAAGCAGAAAATGGCGTTTTAGAAATAAGTAGAGAAGAAGCCGCCCAGCAAGCCGTTGTCGCGGCTGCATCACAAGGTCATGAAGCGGTTGTAGAGTATCTTTTAGATATGGCAGAGGTGATCATAGATCGTCCCGATACATTGATAGGCGAGACCGCTCTAACAATTTCCGCTGCAAACGGTTCGACTGCGACGGTTTCTGCACTTTTAGCTCGCGGTGCTAATCCTCTAGTTGTAAACACGAAAGGTCTTTCTCCTCTCATGCTCGCCGCCAAGGAGGGACATTGGGGTACCGCTGAACGACTTTTGCAAGGTTCGTTTTTCCCTTTTTAAATATAACTTAAGATCGTGTTCAAATTATTATGGATTCGATTACGTCAATTATGTATAAGAAGTTATATGATTATTACATTATTTTATAGGAAATTTGTCCAGCAGTATTGATACAGTATCGGACGAAACTATATCACTTCTAGAACAACGTGATCTCGCTGGTCGTACTGCTTTAATGTTGGCCGCATGCGAAGGTCACATTAATCTACTTGAGCTATTCCTCGATAAAGGATCAATTTTAAAAACAAAAGACAAGGAGGGACTCACCGCTCTCAGTTGGGCTTGCGTCAGGGGACGCATAACTGCCGTACAAATGTTACTCGATCGCGGTTCTGATATCAATACAAGTGACAACTCTGGTAGAACTCCTTTGGATTTAGCTGCATTCCAGGTAAATCTTTTTCTCGTATGCACAACCCATGTTATCGTGTATTATTTTCGCGATCTAATGTTTATCAAAATATATACAGGGTAATCCAAAGCTAGTACAACTGTTACTTGAGAAGGGAGCCGCGGTGGAACATGTTGATCTCCACGGTATGCGACCTTTAGACCGAGCAATCGGATGTCGCAATATACCAGTCGTTCAATGCTTCTTACGTCGTGGTGCTAAACTCGGTCCCGCTACATGGGCTATGGCAGCGGGAAAACCAGACGTCTTAATAATTCTACTAAATAAACTTTTGGAAGATGGTAATGTTTTATATCGAAAGAATAGGCTGAAAGAAGCATCGCATCGATATGCATATGCTCTTAGAAAATTCCCAACTTCGCCAGAAGAAGATTGCCAAGGACAGGAGCAAAGTCATATGATGCTTCAAACTTTTACACAACTTCATATGAACTTTCTTCTAAATTTGAGCCGATGCAAACGCAAGATGAATGTTAGTAATCTAGGTTTTTAGATGTTTATACATAGGCCTAATTGTTCACAATGACAAATTTATATTACTTTTATGAACAATAACGTGATTCTTTAACAGGAATGTACCGAAGCTATTGAACTCGCTAATGAAGCTCTTAGAATCCGACCCATTTCTTATGAAGCGTTCTACGCTAGAGCTAAAGCGCGCGTAGATCTAGGCATGTTCGAGGATGCTCTATTGGACGTTCAGGAAGCTCTTCAAAACGCACCAATTCACAATAAACAAGATCGTAGAGTGCTTGCAACTTTGAAAGATGAGATTGTCTGTCGAATGAATGATGCTGGGACCAACAAAGAACATGATGATTATATCGCTAAATCTCGTCTTCGGGCATCAGTGAATACTCTTACTGAATTGTAATATTTGATTAGAGAGCAGTCAAATAAATTAAAATTATATCTATTCAATTTAAACATAATAATAATAATGATAATTTACAACAATGTTATTATGAATTTATGACACGAAGGCTAGATTTAGAAAATGGCAACAAACTTTACTCAAGTTTGAATCTTTCTAAAGTAGTTTAACAACTATATCGAAATTCAAGATGCTGATATTAAAAAAAGATGAGCAATGTTAAGAATATAATTATTAAATAATTCGCGCGGTATTAATAAATATTTATAATTCGCTTTTTAATTATTGATGTTTTGCAATGTTTTGATATACGAGCGTGTAATGATTTTTTTATCTATCTTATATATTTATATGTATGTATATATGTATGTATACATATATACAAACATATATACATGTGATCTTTTATTATTCCAGAATATTACAGTAATTGGTTTTAGATCTAACTTAAACTATTTAATTGTGTTCTTATCACACAGTATTTTATATTTTTATAAATGGAATCATAGCACAATACGCATATATATA
>NW_017259325.1:883704-885311 GCF_001594045.1 Atta colombica
AAATACATTAAACATATTTTTCATATTTTTCATATATATAGAATAATCACAGAAATTTTCATCCCGGACAAAAATCAAGTTCGATTTTATAAAACAAGAAAAGAATCTTTTTTTTGATGTTTAATCTCGCAACAATATTTATTATGCTTGCATCTTGCCAAACATGTATGAAATGATAATAACCAAATTGACAGAATAGATATACATTCAATCAATTTAAAATCAATTTTTCTTTAGCGTATATTCCCGTTAGACATTATCTTTAAACATTTAAATGTTACAGTTATTAGAAAAATAAATAACATTTCAACATTAAAAAATAAATAATATTCTTAACTAATTTTGTGTGTGCATGCATGCGTGTGTGCGTGCGTGTGTGTGTGTGTGTGTGTGCGCGCGTGTGCGTGCGTGTGTGTGCGTGTGTGTGCGTGCGTGCGTGCGTGCGTGCGTGCGTGCGTGCGTGCGTGCGTGCGTGCGTGCGTGCGTGCGTGCGTGCGTGTGTGTGTGTGTGTGTGTGTGTGTGTGTGTGTGTGTGTGTGTGTGGAGAGAGAGAGAGAGAGAGAGAGAGAGAGAGAGAGAGAGAGAGAGAGAGAGAGAGAGAACTAATGAAACTAGCTAGCTTGTACATATGTAGTGATTAAAGTATCGAATTGTGCTCGAAAAAATATTCTTTACATAAGATTATAATGCACGAAATACATAATGCTCATATTTAACGAATTTGCTCGAATAGCGCATAGGTCCGCATAAACATTTGTAAGCGTTCCAAACATAATGATGGACACAACTACATGTTAAATGTTATTGACTCCGTAACAAACAATGGTGTCAAATAAACTAACTTTTTATTTTATAAGATGGATTTTTACTTTTTGGTATCTTGATAAGACAATGATTTGACTAATTACAGAATTTTATACAGTAGACACCCGAGTTATAGTTAAACTCGCACGTACATATTGGAAACCACCATTTTTCTTCTTCTATTATATTCTTAATACAATAAATAATATAAGCAATATAAAATTAAAAAACGTTTAATACAGATTATTATTGCAAAATTATTATTATCATCATCATCATTATTATTATTATTATTGTTGTTGTTACTGTTATTATTTATTATTATTATTATTATTATTACAAATTAACTTCAAAGTAGATCTAAATCGAAAATGATTAATAACTCAAAGTGCAATATGACGGTAGTAATACAAATACAATCGAATTTTGCATTGATTGCATTAGAGTAAGATCTAAAATTTGGTCTCAAGTGTCAGACGCCAATGCGCTGATTAATGATTAAAGTTACAGTAAGTACACTTCATTCAATTAGATATAGGGTAAACTTGGAGATGGTTATTATTAAATGCAAAAAACATATTTTAATTTTTGTTATCTTTAATAGTATTATATTGGTATATCTTTTTTGTATAGTGGATATAACACTATTAAAAATAACAAAAATTAAAGTAGGTTTTTTTGCATTTTAAAAATGGTCATCTTATCAAAGTTTACCCTAGATATTATGTTTAATATACACATATGTATCACTTAAAAATAATAACACAAAACTTAACACCACATATATATATATATATATATAT
>NW_017259325.1:885713-891499 GCF_001594045.1 Atta colombica
TATATATATATATATATATATACAAAAATTATGTGCATTATTCTATCTCAAAAATTAATAATTCGAAAGAGAAAAAGTTTTTGTGCAGAATATAAAATATAAGATATAAGATATAATTTTGTTTTCATACACAGTAATACTTTGTAATGAAATTTATAGCATCTATTTCTTTTGTTCATATAAACCTCAGGAAATTCATTCTTAATAAATTATGCAACAGAGATGTAACACATGCTATATACATATAGTATGATGCTGTATATGTATAATATATATGTGGACTTAAGACTGCGTACTTATATATTTATACTATATAATTGCTACTCTCTCAAAAAAAAGACTTTATTAATGAAGTAAATAAACAAATAAAAAGCTATAAGCTAATAATATTGATATCATATAATAATAATTAAATCGAACAAATAATAATGGAAATATCTAAAAATAACACAATCGTATTACAAAATATAAATAGATTGATTTAAGAATAATATTTAGGGAAAGTGTATTTTTTTCAGGCCTTTTATCGGAAAATTTATATGCGAAAAATGCAATGTTAACATCAAGAGTAAAAAAGTTTCAAAAGAATTGCCGCATAATATCAAACATATTATTTTGCCAAAAGTTCTTAATTAGATATTGCTATCTTAATATACATTTTAAAGATGAAATTTTGTGAAATTGATATTCAAGATACCTCTGTCAGATCGCTGATGAAACAGTAAAGAAAGTTCAGTTCGCTAACAATGAGTAGCGATTATTTGAATGTGCATATTGCGCTCAGACACGATTTTAACAGCATGATTTTAAAGATATTTATTATTGGGGCAGTCAGATGAGTACTACTGGCCTTTATACGTATCTTTATTTTGGTAGCCTTGGACGTATCCAGATGTGTCTGGTATATCCTTTCGACCTGCTATGCCTTTACCTTTTCCTGTCTCATCGAAACGTTGCTTGTGAGAGCCGGTATATTTACTGACATCGGTAAGTCTATCAACTGTCGATGCTGCTTTTCCGGCCTGTAAATCAAAATAAGCAAATCAGAAATTACACGCGCAAATTGCATGAAAAAGCGCTATTGATTCGTATGTACATCGCGATGAATCACACGATGAAATATTATGTATGATAACATAAATCGCGATTAAGTCAACGATTAAAAGGAAGATGAATTTATTTGTACAAATAAGGAAAAACTAATTGTAGTAAAGGCTTAGGTAGCAAAATTTATTACATTTTGAAATGCTGAAAGAGAAGGAGAGAATATAAAATTAATAAATTTAGAATAATATACATACTCCACTAGCGCCCCCAGTAAATCCAGGTGGTCCACAATTAGCCATCTTCTTCTTTATTTCCGCTAATTCCACTTTTTTACTTTTAGTCAATTCTTCAAGAAACGTTTTGTACTGCTCGATACCGAGCTTTGTGGATCTGCAATAAAAAGGAAAAAAAATGTAAGAATAAATTTCCCAGGCAGTTTATCAAGAAAATAAGTTTATCAAAATAACAGACATGAAGAACATTTTTTTAAAAGATATACTTGTGCTTTTTGAAATAAATTCCCGTGTCCGTGGTGGTAATTTTCTTTCCATCGATCACTTTCGCTTGCTTCATCCATTTGTCACTTTGACTTAACGTAATCAGTTTGCCGTCGCTCTTTGGATCACCGAATTTCGAGAATGCTTTAAAGTTCGCTAAAAAGCTACCTGGTTCAGTGCTACCAGGACTACTTGGTGTCGAACTCGTTGAACCATCTTCTATCTTCAAATTTGTTATCTCGTTTGCAACCGAAGTTGTTACATCGTTGAGAGTCTCGTTTTTCTCAGTGTCGGTATCGCTCTTCTCCGTTTGCATCGTAATCACTGAAACGAAAATTTACAGTATAGATATCTATTTAATCAAATGCGTCCATTGTTACAATTCAAGAGCAGCATTTATATTTCTATTTATACATATTATTTGTGATGGCCAAAGTTGAAAAAGAGTTAATTAAAATTGAAATTATTTTATTACTCATGACCTTTCACAATTTAAATGACATAGTCATTCTCTTGGAAAAATTTAAGGCTACCTACTTTTTCTAAAGCAACTATAAGAGATATATATTATTATTTGTCTCGTCTATCGCTAGACAATATCGATGCATAGACAGTCCAACTGTTGCGTTCCCATTCATTATACACAAGTTCTTTCTCCGGCTTACCACCGATATTGCTAAATGACATATATCGAGATCGAATACCTCAAGTCACGATATTCATTTCTTCCAATGGTAATCTTTATTAATAATATATAAAATTGTTGCAAAAACTGTCATGATAAGATTTAATCACGTATTTTCAATTAAATTTTTGTTTACTCAATCAATAGCATCAGCTATCAGTAGCTACCTTTATCTGTGACTATAATCATCCGCAATTAAAAGTTTCATCTATATTAGAAAGTCATCACGAGTCGATAATAAAAGAAAAGGAGACTAGCATTATTATACATTCTTAAATATGTACGTAATAACAAAAATGATAACTCGATACGTTGCATTTACGTATATTTATTACATATTCTTAAATGCGTAATAAATATAATACGTAAATGCAATGTATCGAGTTATTACTTTTGCTATTATATATAATACAAGTTATTGGATTTCTCTCTCTCTCTCTCTCTCTCTCTCTCTCTCTCTCTCTCTCTCTCTCTCTCTCTACATTACGATTTTACACACGATTAGCA
The DNA here is from genome assembly GCF_001594045.1 of Atta colombica. Lineage (NCBI taxonomy): Eukaryota > Metazoa > Arthropoda > Insecta > Hymenoptera > Formicidae > Atta > Atta colombica. The sequence goes on from NW_017259325.1 coordinate 888,450, forward strand.
TTAAAAATGCAAATAATGATTACTAAATCTTAGCACGCAACATTTTCACTTATTATTATCGGAAAAGAGATTTGTGCACTACAAATTACGAACGCACAATCGAGATAAATATTTAATATTTGATTCAATAATTAAGTTGATTCTCAAAGTATTCGCATTGATATAACATTTAATAATAATTTTATAATATTTATGTTTTCACAAGCATTGCACGTATATAAATATTCCATAAGTATTTACGCAATTTGTGCGTAATATTGCGATTGTAAATGTCTGGATAGGCGAAGAAGTGACAAACATAGATAAAATGAAAAATGTAAAGATGTGCGCGTGAATGTATGTCGAAATAACAGAGCGTGGCGTGCGCGAGAAACGCTACAGGCATAATGTTATTTCACGGTTATAAATAGAGATTACGAATGTCGCGTTAATGTAATTAACGTGATCAGTGCCGGTGAATATATAATGTGCTGATTGACGAGTAATAGCATTGCGATCACAGGTGTCAAATTCTGAGACGCATTCTATATGAATCGTCCCCCACTAGCGATTATTATTACTTTCTGTTAGAATGACTTTAATTGCAATTATTCCTAGCTAGCTATGTACATTGTCTCTTAACAGGTCAGCCGAACAAATCGACTTACCGGATCTGTTATCAGGGAGAAACAACGATGTTAACGATGATATCCCGTCAAGTTTAGTGTTTCTAGGTCAGTGTGCGCGTAGGTATTAATTCCGTCGCGGCGCGGGCGGGACGATGATGCGAGATGTTTCGATAGCACTGATAGGAAGCTTACGCGTTTCGCGCAGTTTCATCAACGGTATGATTTGATCCGCGTCACAAAGCACCTGACCGCACCTCGCGAAAAACGCACAACTCCAAGGCGGACGTTTGCAACACAGATTGCGTAGAGAACTCGTGCGCGTCGCGATGTGGTCAGGCGCGCATGTATTCTATCGATCTTCTCGTCCCAGGAAGCACGCAGTCACCCTTGGCTCCCGCATCTTCGAAATTGCGTTTCATCGTTAGATGGGCTACGCTCATGGACTATGCTGCCTCCTGCTAAAATGGAGAAATTAAGAAAATCGCGCCGCCTCGTCTGTGATTCACGCTTGATTACGCACAGAAAAACGTACGAATATATATTTAATTTCGTACGTTTTTCATGACTCAATTATTTTGCTCCTGTTGTGCGAAAAATATTACTAAGGGTCGGTTGTTCCATCTTAAATTTTACCTGTTGGGTAAGTAGCTAGATTATCACATGCTCGAATTATTAGATTTATCTTATAGATAAAATTTACCAAAAGGTGGAACAATCAGCCCTAAATCTTTAATGAAGACATGTGATGATCTGGAGTGTTTTTAAATGTCTCGGGGTGAGATGATTCCGTATCTCGTTGGTTGGGATGGATGTACAATTTTGTCACATAATCATTCCTTCATTTATTGCGTATAAAGTCGGTGACAATTGTGTGACCGATATGATCATCTTGCTAATTTATGTCACGGCTCTGTTTAATTAGTCTGATCTGCAAAGAATTTTCAACTTTTTTCTTCATGAGAAAATCTTCATGAATAATTTCGTATATAATTTTCAGCGTAAACGCAGCGTCACGTTCGATAGTCGCTTTTGCTTTCGCAAACCGTTCTAACATCCGTCTGTCTTTATCTTCCGCTAGGAGTACACACGACATTAGCTATTTATATATTTGCTGTTACAAAATAGCAGAATTTATTCATACTTGTATTGTCACGCAGGGAGTTGCACACATATTGTAACTTAGAAATGTGTTATAAAAATTTCACAATTAAAACAATTTAAAAAGTTGCGCAAATAGGGATGTAGTGGATTAATAAGCGGATTAATAAGAATTTATTCTATTTTGAATAAAGTTGTCCACGTTCGATATCAGTTATCCTCACTTGTTTAATTATTCTCAAATCTTTACCTGACAATAAAATCTCCTTATTAATAAAATGTTTACTAAACTTTTATCAGCCTGTACAAGTCTCACTCATTTTCGTGAATCCGGCTAGAACGAAGCTGAGAGCAAGACAGACTAAGACTAAACTGACACAAACCTGCGAATAATACCCCCACCTTCACAAATATATATATCTTCCAAGGCGTAATTTTTAAATTTATAATCATGTGGTGCAAAGAGTAGTCCAAAATTGTTACTCCATTTTTAAGGCCTTAATTCTCTTCAATTCTTTTAAGAACTAAAAAAAAACGATATTCTTTTTTTGTTTTCTTACATATCAATATAATTTTTATGCCTATGAAAGGGAATTAAAATTTTAAAAGTGCCTGTTGCGCGTCTACTTAAAATTAAAATGAATTTAATAAAAAACGAACTAACGTCTCTGTTTTTCTCACTTTGTTTCATTTACTCACTCACTCACTCTTTCGAATGCGTATGATCTTAAATATAGAATCTCGAGATATTACTCAATTATTTTATTGGTAGAATAGAACTTAAGCCTACCTAATGCTAAATTATTACTTATAGGCTACATTCCAAAACGTTTTCTCCAAGAAAAATTTTGCTCAATATATATACAGAGTGTCTCAAAATTTGCGACTTAAAGTACTGTAGCAAGATATTAGAATTCTCGAAAAATTAAGTAGAAAAGTTATTTGCACAGTTTCGTTTTTAAGCAGTAATTATTTAGATAATATAAATTTAAATATGGCCAATTATAGACTATATTTGGATGGCTGTACATGTTAATATAAATGAGTCGATCATATGCAATATAGTATCTATATTAGTAGCGCTGATGAGTACGCACTTCAGTATTCACAAGTTTGCCCACCTAAACTAAATATATAATAATAATACAAATTTATGAATAACTTTTTTTATTTAATTTTTCGGAAACTTTCTTGTGTGTATTTTGAGTCGCAAATATTAGGGCTATAAAGATCAAACTATTACGTATACTATCATTGGAATAGAGAAAATCCATTAGTAAGTATACGAATCTCATTGCATATAAATCTATAATTTATCGACTCTATATATATATATATATATAT
>NW_017259325.1:891818-892533 GCF_001594045.1 Atta colombica
GCTCAAACGCATCAATTGCGTTCGATACCGATCGCTTGTGATTGTTTTAGTCGGTTTTAACAGTTCATAATACACTACGCCGAGCTGGTCCCATCAAATACAGAGCATGACCTTGGACGTCAAAATCACCGTTCTTGAAGCGTTGAAACCACTCACGACACGTTCTTTCACTAATAGTGGCCTCACCATAAGTATTTGAGAGCATTCGATGATGTGGCCTCAACCGCAAATTTCTTCATATTGAAGCAAAAAATTAAAACCTCCTGCAAATGACGAGAATTTGGCTCGTAAACTGACATTTTCAATCGAGAATAATTTTATGATGCAGACACAAATCGACTAATGTTTCTATGGGGTTATGTTGACAGATGCCCAAGTTTATTGTATGACGTCTATGATCTATTTCGACCACCACTTACCGCTAAAGTCATCTAGGAAAACGGCGGAAGCAAAGTTGTACACCTAATATATATATATATATATCGATATCGTTAAAGACATAAATTGACTAATCACACTGTAGATTGATAATACGAATTCCAATTTCAATTTCCAATTTTAATAATCTTTTGACTCTCTTTTAGAACACTGGAGATATTACAGCCAAGTTAAGATATATATGTAAATTAGTAATGAAGTACATAGTGAATGATTACTCGTTAAAAAAAGATTATATCATCATACATAAATATAAATATAAATATATATATATATA
>NW_017259325.1:892615-893792 GCF_001594045.1 Atta colombica
TCTCTTATATTTATTATATCTATATAAAGAAAAAAATAAGAAAAATAATTGAAAAATGGAAAATAACTTATATAATATTTTACTTTTTATTAATATATATAGGCAATTTTTTCTCATTTTCACAAATTTAATTTTTTTATTTAAAAAATATCAAATTTATTCTCTTAATTATTTTTCAATTTTTCTTTTTATTATTTTTTTCTGATATAAGATAAAATGCGGTCATTTAAAAAAAAAACACTTTAATTTTTCTTATCTTTAATAAGTAGTGCTATATTTTTATCTTTTCCGCCATATGGAAGCATTATTTATTAAAGATAATAGAAATTACATACAGTATGCTTTTTGTATTTTAAAGATGATCGTTTTATCCGCAAATTTACCTTACAAACAGAAATATACGTACAAGAGAAAGAAAATCTATATATCTAATAAGCGCGCATTAATTATTATATGCATATACGTTATATAACAATTTATAGTTACTTACTCTACAATTTTAAACATATGCATACAATTTTTTTGCCGAACTTGCGGACGACACAAATATACATTACTCTTTGTATATTCAAAAAATTATTAGTATTGCGTTATTTTAATATTAATTCATTGCTATTATTACAAAGTTTGCTGAATTATATTTTTATTGACTACATATAAACTTCATCGCCTTAGAAAATTAGAATTCTTCTCGTAATAAGGTTGAACAGAAGAGAAATAAAAGACAAGATCGCAAGCGTTCTGGAAATTTGATATATGAATCGAAATTCTCTGAAAATTAAAAACTATAATATTATTGGTTTAAAATTATCTACCATAAGATATTATAGTTTTGTTTCAAACTGATTCTACCAATAAGTTGGTAGTTGGAAATCTTAGTCAATCAACCGCAGTGATGACTATGATTTTTCGCATCTACAAGTATATTAATTGTGTAGCTCGACTAATGTGAAGGAATAAAGTCAAATTCGATCGTACAATTTGACCAACTTCATCGATTCACCGATAAGACATAGGACTGATTAGAACTACCGTAAACAGACTGACAGTACTGACTCATTGTATAATAGAATTAACAGTTGACGTAAGTTCAACACAAATAGCATCTAATTTAACCTATCCTAGAGAAAGAAAAACTCGAAAATTGAATTTTTATGTATATATATATATGTATATA
>NW_017259325.1:893892-896079 GCF_001594045.1 Atta colombica
TATATAAACGTTACAATACGTACTATTTTTTCATCGAAATTTTCAAATTTTTAAACTTTTTAGAAAGATTTTAATTAATCATTTAAAAATGACTATTAGTCAATGCCAATCAATGGCATTTGAAAAAAAAATAAAAATGCGTTTAATAATTAACATATTGAGTTAATCATTCTCTTCATTACTAGAGAAAAAGAAAGAGAGAGAGAGAGAGAGAGAGAGAGAGAGAGAGAGAGAGAGTGTGTGTGTGTGTGTGTGTGTGTGTGTGTGTGTGGTGTGTATGTGTGAGAAAGTATTCACGATAGTATTTCGGCTAAGCGGCAAGCCAGAGTCATGGCGGAATGTTTACGTGGACATGGAATGGTGTGTGATCAATATTGACAAATTCCTTCCTAATATATGTTTCAATTAATTCTTAGAATTATTGAAAATAGCAGCCCACAACTTTATAATCATAACTTTTTTTTATAGTTTTATTTGCGATCATTATTGATAGTGCACTAACATCATCTTATCAAGACATGTCAGGACAACAAAATGATATTAAAACCTTATCTACAGCATGTAACAATTTTATAATCCCGTTATACAAGGTATATAATCTACCACTATATTTTTATATTTTATATAAACTACATATACGAGAGTTTTCTAGTTTATAATTTGTCATTTCAGAGTTTAACAACCAACACTGACAGCAACGTTATAATTTCTCCTTTAAGCTTGCATATGATATTATCTTTACTTTCTAATGGTGCTGGAGGATCTACATTGAACGAACTAAAATCTGTTCTTCATTATGACAATATAGTTTCTGCAAATGATAAATTTAAAACTCTGATTTTCTTGTTGAAAGTAAGGTTAAGAAAATATAATATCTATAATTAATTTTCAGAGAATTTTCATGTATACATTTAAATATATTTTAGGGCATTGAAAACATTGAATTGCATATAGCAAATAAAATATATGTTCAAGATGGATTTGATTTAATGGCTGAATTTTTAGCAATATGCACAAATACATTCCAGTCTTCAATTTCAAGATTGAACTTCAAAAATAACGAGCTTGCTGTAAAAACTATTAATTCATGGGTTCAAGAAGCAACAAATAATAAGATATTTGATATAATTTCTTCTGGTATGTTACATGATAATTATAATAATTCAGTATAGATTAACACACTGTACAAAACATTTTTATTAATTAAATTATTTTGAACAGATGATATTGATGAAGATACAAGACTTATGTTAATAAATTCTATTTACTTTAAGAGTAAATGGTTACATAAGTTTGATGAAATGAATACAGTAAAGCGCAAATTTTATATTTCCAAAACAGAAACAAGTCTTGTTCCGATAATGTTTAAAACATCAAAGTATGCTTATGGCAAAATATCTATTTGGGATACGACATTTATTGAAATTCCATATTTAGTACGTAATTATCTGTAAAAAAGACTTATAAAAATGAAATTAATTTAAAGTACAAGTAAATTTTGCAGAATCAAGACATTGTAATGATAATATTATTGCCAGATAGAGAAATCGAATTGCAAGTTTTAGAAAATAATTTTAACTGGAAAACGTTGGCAGATGAATCTAGGTCTATTGGTGAGGTTGCACTATATCTACCTAAATTTAACTTTGAAATTACCATAGATTTGAAAGACACTTTACGTAAGGTAAGCAATATAAAATTAGTGAAATACATTTTAAACAGCTAGTATATGGAAATACATGCTCGTAGATTGGTTTAAATACAATCTTTGAGAATGATGCGGATTTTACACAGCTCTCAAACATTCCTCTGAAAGTAAGTCATGCATTACAAAAAATTTTCATCGAAATTAATGAAGAAGGTTCGGAAGCTGCTGCTGCGACAGGTAGTTTGTCTTTATGAATGATAAAAAATTAGATGAATTTTATAAGTATTAGAATAAGGAACTATTGTTACAGTTGTGGGAATGAGATTGAAAAGGATGGCAACTTTACCAATGGAGTTCATGGTGGATCGTCCGTTCATGTTTGCAATTGAACATAAACCAAGCGGAGTACCACTATTTCTTGGAAGTGTGAGGAAAATAGAGTTTTTCCAAGAAAAAGATGAATTATAAATTCTGTTATATTTTTATACGAATTTATCACATTATATATATATATATATATATATATACACATATATATG
>NW_017259325.1:896238-899931 GCF_001594045.1 Atta colombica
TGTATATATATATATATATATTCCTAATCTGCAAAAAATATATCTGTGATATATAAAAGACATCCTTTTTTAAATTATTCCATTTATTATTAACAAAATAAATCACATTAAAATCCAAATTATAAACGATAAAATATTTTAAAAGAATTTAATATCTATATAAAAGATTTTTATATATGTATTAACATAAGAAAATTAAAAATTTTTAATATATAAAGAAATGTATAATACACCTTCTGTGTCTGACGATAACTTTTTCACTGAACTATCTGCTTCCTGAAAGTTAACTTAAGACTAGATTTTTGCTAAAATATTTAATGCCTAAAATTCTTAAATTATATAAACGATATTCTTTAGAAAAAAAAAAGATTTTAGAAAGTGCTATTTTCTATACATGTAACTAATATTTTTGTAACTAATCATTTTGACTCAGATTTTATAGAATGCAAAAAATGCTAGTACTGTTATTTTATTGATGTCTGCCTGTGATGCGATCTAGTATCGTTTGCGTCAGCACCTTCTCTGCCATATTTCGTGCAAAATTCGTCAATTGATCTCGAATGCCAGGACGGTTGGTAGTAGTCATATAATTTTGACCTTGATAACGTCCTTCGGGATAATATCCTGCTGGCGGATAATATCCTCCTTGCGGATAATTTTGTGAATACCCATTTGAATATCCTTGATTAGGATATGGAGAACGTTGGTTATTGTACGGATATCCTGTATTTTGAGCCGGATAGTTAGCACCGTATGATGGATTTCTTTCTGGATATGCGGATGTGCGTGGATTGCTCGGATAACCAGCATTTACAGCGCTAGCGCTGGTTCGTTTAACAGTCTCCTCGCCATTAAAATTCCTAGAATTATCTGGATATCCTGAAGAATCACTAGTTCTACTTGGATATGCAGATCCTATTGGATAACCGGAACTATCTCTAGATGGATAATTGGATGAGCCACTTGAAGGATAACCAGAGGATCCACTGGATGGATAACCGGATGATCCACTAGTCGGATAACCGGACGATCCGCTGGATGGATAACCAGAACCACTTTTTGGATAACCAGATGATTGACTGGATGGATAACCGGATGATCCACTGGACGGATAACCGGATGATCCACTGGACGGATAACCGGATGATCCACTGGACGGATAACCGGATGATCCACTGGACGGATAACCGGATGATCCACTAGTCGGATAACCGGACGATCCGCTGGATGGATAACCAGATTGCGGTTGATTTGATAAATCAGAAACTCTCGAAGATCCGGAATTTGGATAACTGCTACCAGGATATCCTGAACTGGATGAATAATCAGAAGATCTAGCAGGATACGATTGGTCGTCTGAATTTTTAGGAGTATCTGAAGAGCCGTGTGTCTCGGTTGCCGTCGGATAACTAGTTTGCCGTTTTGGAATTGTTCGTGTCCTCATTTTATTCTCTGCATACAGTAACAATGCAAGTTATAAAAAATATTCAAGGGAATAAAGGTGAAATATGTATAATCTATTTTTATCAAGAAGCACATCGTCAATTGTTGTTGGATTAACATTTACCGTGCACACATGCAGATAAGGCTTGCACTATAGCACGCATTGCAATGCTATAAGATATTTTAAATAGAAAATGAAATAAAATCATATTTGAATTATTTTTCACACAACATGTTATAAATTGAATTACATTGCTAAACAATCTTTTTATCTCTTCAAGAGATAAAAATGTGGAACAACTGTCATGCGCATAGCGCAAAGTCAAATTCGTATTTGTATGCGTGCATATCATTTATCATACTAAATAGTTAAATTAAAGCAAAGGTGCCTTACTTGATTTCTCAAAGCATTAAATGAAAATAGTTTAGATTTTATTGGAATTACTGAATATTAAAAATTAAAAAAATAAGAAAGAATTTTTCAAATTTTGAATTAAAAGAAGGATTATATCTTTTGATGAATTATTATTATATCTTTGATCAATTATGTTAACCACCACAGAGCACAATTTTTTTATTATTTAATGAAGCAGTTTTACAATTTTACGATTTTTCTATTGCATATCTAAAACTGTATATTATTCAAAAATTTATAATCTTTATAAATGAAGTTTATTCCAATTATTATGGGTAATTAATATTACATTGTATTTATTACTTCACAGATCAAAGGAATATAATTTAGTGCTATATATGTAAAATGATATAAACATCAATATTGGCACCCACTTTACATTAACATTTCGAAATGAAAAGTAAATGAAAATAATGAAATGTAAATAAATTTTTAACCAGAAAATGTCCAAATTCTGTTTCCATGATTATCCATGTGAGTGTGAGTATTGTAATAATTGTTTCCACTTGTTTGCGTAGTGCTTCTGACAGAGCTAGTCGGTCGAGGCTGACGGTCGCCGAATAAACGATTGAAAATGGAGCCATCACCTACAGTATTTCTGAAGCCGGAATGACCACTGTATCTTCCTCCATACGATGAAGATCTAGGCGGCGGCGGTGGCACTCTTGTTGTTGATCGATGCGACACTTGGTTTAGTCCTGCAGGTAATGCTGTTAAATCATATATAATGGAAAAAAACCAATACGAAAATGAAAATCAAATTTTTATCAGTTATTGCTGTATATTATGGCTGTTTCTTGCAATATAAAATGATATAATACATAAAATATTGTACATTATTTTTAATTTTTGATAATTTCCTTTTAATATAATTTTTATACGCGAAAAGAATGATAAAATTAACAGCCATATTATAATAATTATAATTTCTGTGTGCTACACGTGTGCGTTCACATTTGCAGCATTATTTATTCATCTTTTGCTACAAATTATATACATGAAGGAATTCATGCGTGTAAAATAAATAGTTGTACTCTTTCGTATTCACAATGGTTATAATAAATGTAATGTTCTTTTACTCGTGGTAGAAGTATTACTTTCATCATGTTTTTACTGCAGTTATTAGATCAAAAGAAATAAAAAAAATAATATCGGTAAGACGCAGTAATAGTTCATTTAAATTTGCTTACACATTATATGGCGTATGAAGAGATAACATGTGTCAAAGTTCAAACTGATAACCCATTCATTTATAAAATATCTATTACCCATGTTGAATAAGAATTATTCATGAAGCATTTTATAAACCGTCCAAATTATGAAAATATAAAGAAATGATGCATAGTTCATTGAAAACTTCACAATTTAAAAGCATTTTTTGTAAATTATAAACGTACACGCACACATACATGCATATAAATATATAATTATGCGGAATAAATTAGAATATTTTTATAAAATCGTAAACTCCTAATTACTAATGTAATGGATTAGGATAAATGATATCGATGAAAGTGAAGTTTCTTCCTCATAAATTAAAAAAATCATTGAATTAGAGAATAAAATTTGTTTTCTCTAAAACACTGAAATTATTCAATAAACAAAGTCTAAAGTTATGATATAAGACGTTTTTAAATCATCTTTTAGATACAAAAAACATCTTACAATCTAATTTTAGTTGTCTGGATGCTTACAGTCAATATATACGTTTATCATGTTATATGTAATTAATGTGTTGTGTAACATGTGTAATAATTAACATGTTAATGTTATATATAATTAATATGTTATACATAATTTAAAATATATGATGATACAATTATAAATATATATAT
>NW_017259325.1:900031-910197 GCF_001594045.1 Atta colombica
TAAAAATATCATTCGCGCTCGATTTATATTATAAAATATCTGTACAAAAATTTTTATATAACACTTCCTGCAAAATACTTTCCTTAATAAATAGTCATGGACTATGCTGCAAATAAGATAAAGAATAATCAAAACAATAATCATGACGCAGATAAAACATGACACTTTTAGCTGGATCACCATCGTATCATAACAAGGAGGAATAATCCAGAAAATCCAACAAGAATCATGGAGGCAACTACTTCGATTGATGCAGCATTCTTTCTTCCATATATCGAATTTGAATTGTAGTTATATCCACGTTGATTCGGATAATTTTGATAAGGATAATTTTGATATCCTGGATACTGTGGATTTACTGGAGCTTGAGGATATCCAGAGTTTTGCGGATAACTCGGATAAGCTGATTGTCCTGGTGTAGGCATTCTGTTTTGCGTTGGATATGGCGGATATCCTAAATCCTGACGACCAGCTTGGTTGGTTGATTGTGGGTATCCGTGTCCAGAGGTACCGGTATTACTGGGATATGGTGGATATCCTAAGTTGCTTCCAGAAGAAGAACGGTGATGTTCGCTATCACTAGATGGATATGATGGCACTGCCGGCATTGGTGGAGCATTGGCATTCGCATATGGATTTGCGTTATTTTCACTGTTCACTCGCTGGCCGTTCACGTAAGACACGCCAGCTGATTCGTAGCCTGTAAGGATGCTCACTCACTTCGTACTGTGCATATTTTTGGCAAACACAAATGGAATATTAAATTATACGAAACATTGCAAGATGATAACGAGTTGCAATAAAGTTTTTTTATTGCTATATTAAATATTCGGAGATTATTTATTATTTCTTTTGCTCTTTGGATTGAGCAAAGATGATATATCAGGAAGTTTCTTCGTTCAAAAAAGAAATATTAAATTTAGAAAATACTAAGAATAAAATATTTCTTCCAGTGAAGCAAATTATTAATGTTCTAAGAACAATTTTATATATTTATGTTTAAATTAAAAGAAAAAATAGAACAATATATTGCTTTGTATAATAAGTTTATAGACAGACAATAAACACGTTAATATACATGTAAAGACTTATAGATAATAAGACATCATCAGATCTTATATGATTAGCATAAAAAAATATATATGTATGTAAATTTTTTCAGTAAAAAAGTAATCTTTATGTTTATCAAAATATCATCATTAAAACTGAAATATTTTATTTATGTGCATCGTTCAAAATTTTATATGAATACACGTGAGTTATATAAATTTATAAGAAATAGTAAATTAATTATAATAATAGAGTATAAATAATATATGTAAGTATATACATATAAATACAATAATATAATATACATTATAATAATGCTTGATAGTAATATAATATGTTACATTGAATAATATGTTAACAATAAATATTGTTTTTGTATGGGAATCTCATTTGAACAATAGTTAATAATTAAAATAAAAAATATATGTATACGTTTTAATGTAGAATTATGAATCATATATCTATGATTGCGCAATAAATGGAGAGAAATAAGTAGATATTTTTTCGCTTTTAAAGCAATCATGCCTTTCTCACTTCCCATACATGCTATAAAATACATTAAACCATAATTATGAAGATTTATTTTGCTCATAAGCGTGAAAAATTTGAAATTCCATAATCCCAAATAATTTATTTTACTTAATTTCAGCATGCTTTTTACTCATGCATAGTTACCGTCTTTCCGTTTTCATGCTCGCAATGTGTCGAATATTGAATGCCAATAAAATATAAAATTGTAATAACTTACCAAATCCTGTAGATTTTCTTACACATCTCGGTGCACCATTTTCGCTCTTACAGTATTCATTCTCTCCGCAAACCATACTAGTACAACTTATATCTGTAAAATTTTTTAAAAAATTATTAAGATATAATATAAATACACACTCTAATGTAAATAAATTCCGATATTAACATTGATATACTAAAACAATAAAGGAAAGAGTGTAGTAATTTTATCTTTAGCTTTTGAAATAAGAAAAATAACATATGCGTGCAGGCGTACATACGTAATATTATTGTATGACACGTGATGTACATATATATTCTTGATTTATAAGATCAATTGTTGAAATTGTTGAGATAAATTAGCTATTATGTCCTTACCACTTGTCCTCCGGCAAGTCGGATATCGTCCACATTTATCTGTATAGTCAGTACAAGGATCCTCGGCCATTACACATGTTTCATCAGTACGGCAGCCAATGTCCTTACAGGTTCTTCCATATTCTGAAAAATAAGAAAATGAAAACACATATTTTCTCTCTCTTTCTCGATATATTACATATTGTAATAAATTTTATTACTAAGAAATTTAATTATCGTTATTTACTTACTGTTATAAGATGCCGCATCCGGAATAAGGGCAATTATTAACAACGCCCCAGAAAAAAAATTAAACATAGCGCGCGAAAACATTCTGAAAACAAAATAGATTTCATAGATACAAAATAAAATGTTTATAATAACTCAGTAAACACAAATTACATGTAATATACCTATTAGTTATAATTTCCCACTCAACACTGTAATACACGTGTGAGAAATTAGAATTAACAAAGGTACGTTATACGTAACTTTGTGTTTATTGGGAATCGAAGAAAGATAGAAGAAGTAGAAGAAGAAGCCGCTAATATATTTAGCCAATTATCAAAATTATTCTTTATCAAAATTTTGTATAGTTTTTAAAGTCCTCTTTAAAAATTATTTAAGAAAAATTTCTTTGAGTGTCAATTATACAGTAGATGATTAAAGATTTCTATTAGGATATTTTAAGAAGATCGAGATTAATACCCGTATTCATAATCAGACCTTGTACTTAAGGTTTCCTTAAATTTATCTTTAGATGCTCGGCAGCCAATGAAATAATTTGTAGAGACCTAAACATAAATTTAAAGAAGCCTTAAATATAAGGCCTGACTATGAATACGAGTATACGTCGCATCGCCTATATTTTATACATACTCGCCATTTGTTTTATAAATATTACAAGAGTAGATTTCAATCGAGTCAATGATTTTTGTATGCAGAACACAGAGATTTAATTTATCCGGAACTTGGCACTTCATGATATTTTCATACTGCTGCTATCCTTGGATTGACACGACGCAATATCATTCGAGAGAAGGAGGGAGATTCATAAACGTATATACTATACGTATACAGTCCATAACAATCTTTTTATTCGTATCGCCAAAAGGATTGTGAGAAATTAAAAATAAATATTGATTAAGGCAGAACATTATGTTTCTACATGAAAAACTTATACTCCCATTGAATATAAAAGAATTAGGTTTTGAACAAATCAGAAATTTCTCGCGAAAAGTTAGAAAAAATCATATGAAAAAATGTCAAGTTGCATTCTATAATAATTTTATTTATGATAACATTTTAACATCATTGAACACTCTTATAACACAAACTATACATATAATACGTAACGTAAGGATTATTGATCCACTATTATTAAAAACGAAAATGTATTCTGATGAAAATCAAAAGTTATTCTGAAATGTATTTAACTATGAGTGCTTCTCATTTGGTGACATAAATAAAAAAACAGATAATATTCTATTTTTGTTATCTTTTGAATTTCAAGAAAGATAAATTGATATTTGTGTCGACTTGTATTACTAAATGGAAAGTATTCTATATCGCTATGTAATCTTCTTGAATGAATATGTGAGTGAATGAGAGAGTGAGTGAGTGAATAAGAGAAAGAAGATTTCCTATAGATCCACACTTTAATACAATAAGTAATGTCCTAAAAACATTTAGAGAAGAAATGTAGGGATATTCTCAGAATGTTTTTAAGACATTCCTTGAAGATCTATGCTGTTTGAGAATATATATAATAACCCTAATAACTTTATCCGGGCTACATCCTGGGGATGTCCTTAAGATGTTCAAAGGACATACGGACATCCTTTGAACGTCCTCAGAAGGTCTATGCTGTTAGGACACACATATATAATTAATAAATGGATACTAATAGGCATTTCTCATAGAACTTGATGCGAAAGAATGAAAAAAAATTATTAATCATCGCTAATTACCTGCTTTTGTTTCTACGCGGCACTATGTATTCGTTACACGTATTTGGTCACACTCAACAAAGTCGTCAGTAACTGCCACAAGTTGCCACGATACTGAAACTATTGAAAGTTGCCTGCTGAAATCATGCAACACTTTAGCAGCAGTATAGTATAGTTGCTGTTCTGACGTTCTCGAATAGAGTGTGAGAGAGAGAGAAAGGGGAAGAGAGAGAGAGAGAGAGAGAGAGAGAGAGAGAGGAAAAGAGAGAGAGAGAGAGAGAGGAAAAGAGAGAGAGAGAGAGAGAGAGAGAGAGAGAGAGAGAGAGAGAGAGAGAGGAAAAGAGAAAGAAAGAGAACAATAAACGTGACAAAGACATCAATTGGGAGGAAGGTCACACGACAAAGCATGCAAAGAAGGGATATTAAAATTATATTAGTTCAGAAAAAATAATAACGTGTATATATATAAATTTTATGAAAAGTGCTGCAATAATAATAATATTTTATATTTTATATTTATTTTATATTTTATATTTATTTTATATTTATCGATTACATTATTCATCCATATACATATTTTATAATATTCACACATTAATAAAAATTGTCACTCTGACACTTTCTTTACACTTCATAATACTTATTTTTTCAATTTAGCATGTAACAAAAAAGAAACTGTGTGTGAAATCAAAAATCTTCTTAAAGATGAAATTATTCTATTCTTAATTCCACATGATTTTTAAATTAATGTTCGAAATTTCTTTAGTTCATTTATCGATCCTATAAAATAAATTACATATTGAAAAAAAAGAGAGATTATTCAAATTGAATTATTTAGATTGTTATTCTTCAGCTGTTTATACAAAGAACTCTATAATATTATTGTACATACATATGTGTTTGTATGAGTTGTAATTGGTTGTAATAATTAGTATAAATTAAAGACGGTTTGATCCTAGGCAAATGTTTGTAATCTAATAGAAAAGAGCCCAGAGATAATTGAAGAACAGTGACATTATCGACAATTGATATAAAATTGTAATTATTTTAACATATAAATATTTGGATGATACATTATTAAATTCATGATATTTTTTATTATATAAACGTTCCATAAATAAGTACTTGTAATGCTATAATATATTATCTAGGCTTATATATGGCCACAAAATTACAATTTTTTCTCTCTTACATTTATTATCATCTCTATTGATAATCAAACTCGGATGATAACACTAAATCATGTTATATAGTTTTAAATAAAAATCAAGTATTAATCAAGTATTATTGAGTTTTAAATATATAGATACATATTTACAAAACTCATAAAATTAGTACTGTATTATCAGTTTCTTACATTTTTAAATTTGGACAGTACGTGAACTTCTATAAGGCCGGGTGTTTTTAATAGTTTTGTTCTTTTTGGCTGAACTTTTGCACCAGTTCAATTTTCTTCCTTTTTTCTCTAGAAAGAAAGAAGAGGAAGAAAGATGAACTGGTGCAAAAGTTCAGCCAAAAAGAACAGGTCTAATAACTGACAACACTTATGATCATCGTTTGTCGTTGTTTAACATTTGACAAACAAGGATGAAATGATTTTTAAGCGTGGAGCGTGAACAGGACCGCGGCCGAGGTATGTCGTGTTATTTGCACTTTTTGCACTTAGTGTCTTTATTCTCTCTCTTTTCAATGGTTGAATATATATTTATCCCATTTTAAGTGCAAACATTTTTGGGAATGTCAAGCAATGCAACAAACCTAGTATCTCATCGACGATTATCGATGATCAAGTGATTCCTTCGCGCAGAGCTTAACGGAGATTCAAATATGATATATAATTGACTTGATTATCGGGTATGCAATTGTGTAGCTACGTAGTTCGGATCAACGTTTTATGAGTGTAGCTGGCATCATTGATTGTCCTGATTGTTACTTGTTGTCACCGGTTGGATTGGTGTACTCAATTTCAGCTTCTTCTCTATTTTTGATATGTTCAGTGTAATATTTATTGGATACGTTTTTTCACAAGTTTCCTTAAATTTTAGACTAAAATGTCGAAAATGAATTCGAAAGATAAAGACAACAAAACATTGCACGATAAACTCAAGCAATTTTTTCGCATAAATAAGGGTAAACGTATTACATTTCGAATATCTCGTATGTCGCAAGTTGCACATTCGGTCTGATATTTATAATTATATCGATCGTCTTTTTGCAGGAAGTTATAAGAGTCGCGAAGAATTCACTTTGACTTATGATATCGAAAAAGAAATTAGTCCAGACAGTCCAGTGCATCATCGTACGAAAGCGATTAAAGAGCTTCGTGACGCAGTGCTCAATCAACAGTGGGAAGATGTATATATATATTCTTATCTACATTTATCTAAAAAAAACTACAGAGTGTCAATCCAAATGTATAAGTATAAAAGATCAGACAAAAATAATGCTTTATGTTTAACTTTTTTTCTATTTGTTTCTAATAACAGAGAGCGGCTGAACGTTTATGGAATTTAGTTCAAGACTTACTAGGAAAGGATGTTCCTCGCGAACATAGGCATTTAACCTTGAATTTTTTAAAATGCCTTGTACAAGGACAATATTCTAAACTTTCATCATTGATGCGTGTAAAATTTTTCATGGTGGTGAAGGAATATGATATTCCTGAAGATATTGGTCCTAGGTTTGACAAGCAATATTCATTACTTTATTTTAACTATTGCTATTTTGTCTCTATCATTTTTTTGATATTTCAGATTGGAATTGTTACAAACATTAACAGAACATGGGAAAGATATTTTACATTTGGAAGAAAGAATGGGTCCTTTTCTATTAGAATGGATGCCTACAGTAACAGCAGGAGATGGGAAAAGAGGAGCTGAATTTTTGTCTCTTCTTGTTAATGTTATCAAATTCAACTCTGCTTACATCGATGAAGATATTATATCTGGTCTCGTCCAGTAAATAAAAATCATTTTCTTTTTCTAATAATAAGTAAAATTACTTATATAATAAGTTATCATAATTTTTCCAGATATATTTCTCATTTGTGTTATTATAGTAATAATACCGAAGTTGTTTCTGGATGTTTGGAAGCTCTCGATGCAATTATGTGTTATAGTAATTTGCAATCTGACTCGTTGCAAACCTTTATTATAGCCTTGTGCAGAAGTGTAAATGTTGAGACTTATTGCCAAACAAGTTGGAAGGTACAATAATATTTAAATGTGTTCAGAAACATGTAAAAATCTTTTTCTTTATTGATTATTTACTACAAATAGATATACTACATTTATTTATACATATAAGTGATATACATTCTATACTGTACTATATATATATATAGTATTGGGTTGTCCGGAAAGTTCGATGCCGACTAACCTATATAATTTAATAAATGTATACTAAAATTTAAATCTTTTGCGTTTTAATTTTCCTTCAACATCGGCATGAACTTTCCGGACAATCCAATATATGTAGAATATGTATAGTATATATATTATACATATTTATACATATATTTTATACAAATAATTTTCTTTTAATAAATTTAAAATGTGTATTACATATGTTCTAAAATTAGTAAATAAAATATGGAGTATATACATATATTATATACTCTATTATACATTATATATGGTTTTACAGATTATGCGAAATTTATTAGGAACACATATGGGTCATTGTGCTTTATATACAATGTGCCGCTTGTTACAAGATACTAACTTTCAACGTGATGTTCGTCTATTACGAGGTGCCGTGTTTTATGTAAATATGGGTTTGTGGGGTACGCATAGAATACCAAAATTAGAATGTACGCCAGCATCTGTTTTACCTTCGTTCTATCAAGTATGTATACACATCTGTTTTACCTTTATTTTATGAAGTATTGATGCATATGTATACATACGTGCGATATTAGATATAATAAAATGTATGATGACTCTGTACATTAACAGGCTCTACAGTGCAATCATCCAATTGTTATGTATGAAGTCACCTTATCAATACAAAGATTGGTGAATAAGTATGGTAATGAATTATGGGATCCTACATGGAGCATCATTCTTGATATCATAGAAGAAATTATTACTCACACTGGTAAAGCTTATTAAAACTATAATAATATATATTTGTTGTTATTATATACATATGTATATATAATAAAATTATGATTTTTATGCATTGTTTTAGAAACTAGTAATCAGCCAGCAACCAAACAGGTTTCTACGAGTTTACATGAGACGATGACTAATATTGAAAGTTTACTTGATGCAAACAATTATAACGGTTGCGTACAACGTTTTTATGATCTTGTTGAACGTTGTAGCGATTCTCGACCTGTAAGTGCATATAGATTCAAAATAATGTAGGTGAATGTTTCTAAATATTATTTTTTTATTTTTAGGAAGGATCTGTATTAAAATTAATTGAATACAGAGCTTCTATGATAGGTCCTACATATTATCAATGGCAGACCAAATTAGGATCTTTGATGGAACGTTACTATAAAATTGAAACACGTACAACCATTAGAATGAAGGTTTTGGATGTTCTAACTAATGTCATTTATGTTAATAGGTATTATAAATCTTCTTGATTTAATAACACTGCTGCGCTCTAACTTTCTCTTATATTCATATAGATATGTATATATTATTATAAACATCGCTTATATAGGTCTAGATATGAAGATGAGCTTATTGAGCGAATAGTTGTACCATACACACAACATGTGGATGTAGATCCAGATATTACAATACGCACTGTCACAGCAAATTTATTAATAGATCTTTGTTTGGAATGTGATACTAAACGATGCATAGAACTTTTAGATATACTGGAAAAGGTATTCAAATTACTTAAGTACAAAAATGTGTATATGCATTTATAGTGAGATAATTTGTTTATTTTAGATAATCAACAAGCCTTTCACATCAGACACTCCAATATCTATGGATGCCGATATTAAAGATGTAAAAACTGCTGTTGTTGGAGTTATAAAGATATTTACTTCTAAAATTTATCGTTTACCATCGAGTCATGCAATTTGTGCTTACAAAATTTTAGTGAATCATCTTGAGCAACATTACAAAGATCCCTCAGTTTTCCATGATGTATCAACAACACGTTATTTGGTAATTATTTTGTTAATAGGCTAAAACTTATAAATATATACATATACACACATGCGTGTACGCGAACACGCACACATGCACACATACATACACTCACACTCATGTATATGCACTATAATGTAACATATTACAGATTTTTGAGTGTTTTTTAAAAATCAGAGCAAATTCTTTGCATCATCTTGGTATATTAGATGCATCAAATGCTACTATAACACGATTTAGTCCATATCTTGTTTTGGAACATGGTACAAGTGAACGTATGAACACTGCAGGAGGTGGCAACAGTCCTCCACCTGCAAGTCCAGTGCCATTGCAACATTTATCTTGTCATATTACTCCGATATCTTTGACTCATGGGTGTAAAACTATTATTTCTTGTATCAAACAAGAAAAAGGTAATATCTTAAAATAATTTTGTTTTTTTACATGCACATACGTAATATATGTATTCGTACATATATTTTTTTCTTGACAGATTGGAAAGTTTTATATCTTATATTAAAAGAATTACCTCAAGTGATGCAGAATAGAGCACTGGTGTTATCTCGTCATAGTAATGATATTGACTTTTTTGCAGCAGCTTTATGTTCAATGGTTAGTTAACTCTTTATTCTTAATCTCTTATAAGCATTATATTATTTCCTAAATACTTATTAATTTCGTTAAATATAATATTTAGGTGAGTGACAAGAGTTTGCGTCTCCCTGAGTCACTTTATAATGTTCCACCTAAATTTACTCTCTCCGAATTCCGAGTCTACGTTTTTCCCGTACTTGCATCTCTAGCATCATATCATGCACATTTGGAACCTTATTTACAACAAAATTTAATAAAATGTCTAGAGGTAAGAGAAAAAGAAAAATATATATTTCACAGAATATGTAATAAGAGAGAGAGAGAGAGAGAGAGAGAGAGAGAGAGAGAGAGAGAGAGAGAGAGAGAGAGA
>NW_017259325.1:910297-911082 GCF_001594045.1 Atta colombica
TAAGAATTACAATACATGAAAATTATTTTATCTCTCAACAAAATATATTCGAGACATAACAAAAACTTTAATCTTTAGGTTGGTCTCACAGCAAAGTGCGCAAGTCAGTGTGTAACCAGTCTCACAATCTGCACATTAGAAATGCGTGATGCAATGAATAAACTTTTGTCTGAAGTGCTTTTAAATTTATCAAAAATTTCTGCGACAGTCTATATTGCTATACCTATTATAGAATTCTTATCAAGTATGTTTTCTACTGTTAAAAATTAATGTTAAATCGAATTTTTTAAATTTGTGATATCAAGTTTATAAATATAATTTTTATTTTAGCTCTAACTAGACTTCCGAAAGTTTTTGCTAGCTTTATTGGAGATCAGTATATGTCTGTATTTGCAATACTATTGCCATACACCAATCCTTTCAAATATAATCATTATACTGTATCTCTGGCTTATCATGTAATTGCTGTATGGTTTTTGAAATGCAGACTTCCTTTTCGGAAAGAATTTGTTAAATTTATTACTACAGTAATGTATATATATTCTAGTTACATGTATTCTAATTAATATCAAATTAATTTCTTAAGATATTGAAATTTATTTTTGAAAAACAGGGATTGAAGGCAAATGTGATAATTCCTCTTGAAGAAGGACATTTAATGAAATCTGATTTTAGTGTCATTAATGAAGATTCTTCAAATAGAAAACGTAGTTCTAGTCTGACTGAACAAGTAAGTATAAAGATCTATTATAATTGTATTTATAATATTTATAATATTTATAATA
>NW_017259325.1:911182-932474 GCF_001594045.1 Atta colombica
TTCGTATATATGTATGCATGTGCATTTATGTTTTTCATTATTGATATAAATTAAACATATTTATATGTAATATAATTTTTGTGTATGTACAGGGTAGTAGAGGTCGAAGAGAAAGACCAATAATGGCTAATCGAATGATAGGAGAAAGTAGAGCTTTAGACTTAAAACCTCCAATGGATGAAGGTCTAATGAATTTTCATATTGAGCTTATTGAAACTTGTATTGATTTAATGGCTCGTTATACATTTTCAAATTATTCAGCACGGCCTAAAAGGTAACGAATTTTTTAATTTCCCTTAATCGTGATTAGAAATAATTACATTGATTTTATAACAGGTTACCAGCAGCCGATTTTCTTCTGAAAGAAGGTCAGTCAATGACTTGGATACTTGGTAATAGACTTATCACTGTAACGACAAGTGGTTGTAGTAATAAAGCTATGCGTGGTGGACTTTGTGACAATTGTTGGGCAGCATGTAAACCTGGCTTTTTATTACTTGATCATACAAAAACTCATTCAATCTTACAGCGTACTTCAAGTATTGAGGTATTTTTGAGAATTTATTATATATAATTATTTTTTACATTCAGATTTATATAATTATTTAATTTATTTGGAAAGCGAGACGAATTCATATAAATATTCTAAAGTATTTTACAATTATGTCATTTAAAATGACATAATTGTAAAAGACATACATATGAATACACACACACACACACACACACACACACACACACACACACACACGCACGCGCGCGCGCGGGTTGTCCGGAAAGTTCGTGTCGACTAATCTATATAATTTAATAAATGTATATTAAAATTTAAATCTTCTGTGTTTCAATTTTCCTTCAAAATCGGCACGAACTTTCCGGACAATCTAATATATAAAATATATGCTTAGCTTTTTACGATATGTATAGTTTTGTGGGTGTGTGTGTAACAATATTATTTCTTATATTTTTATGCACTACATTGAAAATAGTAAATATAATTGCATTGCATTTTTATTAAGAAAAGACATAAATATAACATTCGTAATTATATTGATAGACATCGAAAGAAGATAAATTATCTAGACAATCTTCTGGTGGTCATGGGAGTTCAAATGCAAATACTGCTACAAATTCTCCTACGGAAGAATCTAAAAAATCTACAGAAGAGTCTGATAGTACGAAAAAGGAATTTCTTATGGAGAAAACTGAAAAGGATCAAATTGAAACATCAAAGTTAGGACAAATATTAAATAACGATAAACAAGATGGACACATATTGTGTGCTTGTTGGTGTCAAGGATGGGCTGAAATATACGTTCGTAGACCTACAGGCGATATGTCATGGATTATGAGGATCCAGAATTCAACACAATTTGAAACTCCTATGGATTTTCCTGTACATGACATTATGGCTTTGTATATGCCAAATCAAGATACAGTACAAAATAAACAACAGGAGGCTGCTTCAGAATTCTCAGATGATGAAACAGAGGTATTCTAAAGTTAATCGACAATAAATCTTATTCAGAAAAAGAAGAACTTATAAATATTTCTTATT
Source organism: Atta colombica (assembly GCF_001594045.1). Lineage (NCBI taxonomy): Eukaryota > Metazoa > Arthropoda > Insecta > Hymenoptera > Formicidae > Atta > Atta colombica. The sequence goes on from NW_017259325.1 coordinate 912,738, forward strand.
ACAGGATGTGCCAAATAAAAGTAATAATCAGATACAAAATGAACATGTGAAATCGGTAATTTCATCTATAGTATCAGGTCCAATTGCAATACCTAGTTCGCCAGCTCGGCCTAGTCCATCTCGGCAAAGTTCAAGAGACAGTTTAGAAAGTTTAGAAGAAGGTGAAGAAGGTATTTATTATATTATTTATTATATTATAGTATTTATTACTTATGATTTTCAAAAAATAAATCTAAAAAATGGAAATTTTCCATAGATACGCGACGTTCTAGAAATCCAGTACGCCGATCAAATTCAAGTCCAGAAATGAGCGCTAATTGGAAAAATCCATTTCTAAATAAAGAAAAACTAAATGTGCAACAACAACAAATTGATAAAGATTTTACTTGCTCAGAGCTAGAGATTAAATTGGATGCAGAATTGAAGAAGCATTCAAAAAATATTTATACAAAAGACATGAGGTATATATTTTTTATTAAAAACGTGTACATATTCATTATTATTATGTTTATGGTAATTGGTAAATAGAGAAAGGATAAAATAAATTCAGAAAATTGTACATTTCGAAGAAGTGCTTGTATTCAAATAAATTATTAAGCTCAAGTATTATATTCTTTTATTAAATTTTATTGAATTTTATTATAAAGAAAAATTATTTTTAATAATTTTAATAATATATTTTTAATACTTTGCGTAATTTATAGAGTTAGTTGCGAAGCTATACCAGAAGAAATATTTGGCATGGGAACAACTCCACCTTCTTCAGAAAATACTGGAGATCATCCAACTGCATTACGTTCACAACGTTCTTATCCAGGAGCAACACAAATTACTCAAACTATTTCAACAACCAGTAATACTGTACCACCATCTCCTACAACTGTACAGGTTGAAATAATATATTAATGAAGTATTAAGAAAATGACAAAATATACTTTTTTATGTAATGTGAAAATGATTTCAGGCATCAGGAAATTATTTAGGAATACAAACACGTCCTGCACAGATACAATCGTCTACCACAAAAGCGCCGCAATCACCTACTCAAATTTATTCTCGATTATCTAGTCTTGATTATAATCAGAAGCAAACTCCATTAACTGTTGAAAATAAACCACCTATTGGGCGGACTCATATTGTAGATAAGGTATGCCAAGGAATTTTTTTTTCTCTTATTTTTAGTATATTATACAAATTATGACTGATCAGTCACTTTAATAGAAAGATGAAAGGCCAGATCCATCTACATTGCCTCCTTTACCTTTACCTATATTTCGCGACAGAGGTCACACAATCTCTGTTATGAGCCCAGCTAAAAAATCACGAGACTGGGATAATATACGACGGGGCAATTCTCCTCGAGTAAAAGAACCACCGCGAACAGGCATTAATCCGAGGTATATTTACCATGTCTCTGTTTATGAAACTGATATATACATTTTTTCACATTTTAAAATGTTTTATTATACTATGAGAATTACTTCTCTTCTTTTTTGAGATAAAAATTAATATGTTGTTACAGTTTTGTATTCCTTCAACTTTACCATGCAGCGCATTTTGGCACTACCACAGAAAAGCCTTTACTGGTTCCACAGACAACAGCCATACAACGCGCAGTTACAAACCTAGATAGAATACAGCCGTATGAAACTCACAAAATTGGAGTACTTTATGTCGGCCTGAGTCAAGCTTCAAATGAAATTGAAATTTTAGCAAATCAACATGGTTCACTTCGTTATACTGAATTTTTGAAACGTTTAGGAACATTAGTTCGACTAAAAGATGTCGATGAAAATATATTTTTGGGAGGATTAGATCGTAATGGTGAGAATGGAGAGTTTGCTTATATTTGGCAAGATGACGTTACACAGGTTTGTAAATAAAAATTACGTATCAAATTAATTCGTCATTCTCTCATGCGATTTTTAAAATAATTTTATTTGAAAAAATTTTTTAGGTAGCTTTTCATGTCGCAACATTAATGCCTACAAAAGCAAGTGATCCAAAGTGTACATCTAAAAAAACACATATTGGGAATAATTATGTAACACTTGTATATAATGAATCTGATGAACCATATAATATACAGACAGTTAAAGTACGTATAAAATTAAATCATGATAATACATGTTTCAAAATTTTGTTGTATGTGCGCGCGCGCGCGCGCGCGCGTGTGTGTGTGTGTGTGTGTGTATAATTCTTCTACTCTTATGTATATTTTTAGGGTCAATTTAATTACGCCTGTGTTGTGATACAACCTTTAGATCATGGTACTAATCAAGTTACAGTACAAGCACGAGAAGAATTGGCTGAGCATATTGGTCACAGCGAGCCTAAAATTATTTCTGATCAAAATTTGGCTATTCTTTCACGGCAACTTGCTTTGCATGCTAATGTAAATATCATGAAAGCTTTTACAAAAGAATTAGCTGTAATGTGACGTAATATAATATAATATAATTATAGCTAGCCTCAATGGTTTGTTCGTCTTTGAAGCAGAATAGTCATAATCCATATGCTTCTAATTGGTTGGAGCGCCTACGTCACATCAAGCGCTTGAGAAGCAGAGTATTGCAGGAATACATCAATAATAATCCGGAGACTGCTACGGACGAATTATCACCGAGAATCAACAAACGAGTGTATATGGACGATTTCACGGAATATACGACATAATTATTTGTATCATTTATAGAATAATACTATGACAAAAATATTAACGAATGGAAACTATTACATATTAGATCAAATTAATGCATTAAAAAAATTAACTTGCATTAATTGTTATCAAAGTATTTTAAAAGCTCACAAAATTAAATGTATAATATATTAATATATTAAGAAGAATGATACTTTTCGTTAGAACATATCGCAATCTTATATAATTGATGTTTTTTGCTTGTAACGTAAATAAAAAAATGGCAGTTACTCTAATTTTCGCATTAAATTTTTTTTTAGGATAAGAGATTGAACATAATCAAATTTGGACAACTTACAAAAAATTTATATATATAATTTATTCAAATAAAAGATGGAAAAATTTCAAAGTATAACTACCAAATAATTTTTTGAATAGTTGATACATTGACACGTTCATATTTAGCTTTTAAGTACTAACCCCTTTTACATAAAGTGCAGGCATTTGATACGGATTAACTATAGTAACTTTCTATTAAATTATTTTAATTTCAGCAATATATTCAAAAAATGATGATACTGTTTGGTACAATATGCATTAAAATAATTAATTAAATACATATATTGTATATATGTTTACATATATTGCCAAAATTAAGAGCATTCAATAGAAAATTAGTACCTATATGTAAACTAAAAGCCAATGTAAATTAGCCATTTGCGCGGCGCGCCACACTTTGCTGATTCAGGTGACGGAATATGTCGAATAAATACTTATTTCTGAAGTCAGGATTCCCGCGGGCACCTTTTGGTCTTGGGATCGGACGTTATGTCTGCCAGTTACAGAGAATAACTTTAAAATTTTGCAAAAACCGTGGTGCAAGTCAGGGAATAAGGTAATTCTAACCTATACACTTATAGATGTTTTCTACACAATATTTAAAATTAACATTTTTCTTTTCATTTTCTTCTTAAATCAATATTAAATTTTTTTTATAGAGGCTTCATAGAACATGATCTAGTTAATTATGCAAAAGAAAATCCAGGAGTTGTAGTATATGTTAAACCAAGAAGGCATAGACAACCAGTCATAGTAGCCGAATATTGTACGTTTGTGCTTATCTATGGAACATTATCTACATTTAAAATCTTATTAGTGTAGTGCTAATATAAAATATATTTTTCCAGTGAATGGCGATAGACAATGGATGGAGGTTGCTAATTATAGCCGAGAGGATATTATAAAATGGATGGAATTGTTACGAACACAATTTCATAATGGTTCTTCGTTGAGATTGCGTAAACTATGGCACACGGAATTTCCATCGATTCAGGGACCATGGACACCATTTACTTTTAGAAATCCTATGTTAAACTTAACTCAGTTTCCTAATGTAATTATGTTTTTATCCAGAAACAGATTTTTTTCATTTTGTATCAAGATTTTTTATTTTGTATTGAGGAATTAGTTATAAAAAAATTATACATAACTTCATAAAATATATGACATATTTCATTTTATTTGTAGAAAGAGCTTGGTGCAGCTGTTAAACTTGGTCCCACAGCAACGGAACAACTTGTCGAATTATTCAAGGCTCAGCAGTTGACTGATAATGCAGTTAATGATTCCTGCCAAAATGTTGAAGAAACTTCCATACATGTTCAAAGGACATAATATTTTAAGCAATTTTAATACAGTTCTAATTTTTAATTTATAGTATGTATATAAATATATATAGTGTAAAAGATATTTTTGTAGTATTTCATAAATGTTCAAAATCAAAACATAAGAAGTCTTAAAGACGGTTTTTTAAAATCGAGATATAAGATATCTTTTAACAAAAATGTTAAAATTTTTAAGATGTTTTATGTCTCGTTTTCGATTATGTGTGTTATCTGAGATGTATTGTTATAATCAGAATTGCAGCAACCGAGTTCGCATTTGTTGACAACATGATGAACTTGATGACATATGACAATTCTGGGAAGCAATTTGTGAGCAATTTGTCTACAACTTTAAAATCGTCATCATTAAAATTCGTACTAATACTATCATTATAATAATATACAAAATAAGACAATGCTGTTATATTGCGATAATACAAGATAATTGATGCAATTATCTTGTTAAACTATTGGCAATATATTATATGTTATTATGGCTAGTATATTGCTACAATATCAGTATATTCGAAATCATTCAAAACAAATCTATGAAAAGTTGCCGGCATCATAAAGACGGGATTCTATGGCTCAGTATGGCTGATCGTGATTGGTCTTGGCTCTAAGTTCATCACAAGATCAGTCGCGAAATTGATATAAAAAAAGATTAAAATCATCGCATAGAGGCTTTCCAAATTATGACGAGCTACACCGAGCCATGCTGAGCCGTATTGTGAGATCACAGATTTGTGTGATTGTATTGAGACACGCTTTGCTGTCTCTTTATGTCATTTTTTTTCAGTTTTGCTTGAAAGTGATGTAATGATGAAGTGATGAAATAAGTAGAAAATTCTTTAGCAGAATTTGTAGATTATTTATCGTAAGAATATAAACACTATTAAATATAATGTACACTCGTAGAGTTTTAACAAATCTATGATAACAAATCTATGATGACGCTACATTGTATATTTTTTTGCACATTTTTCACGTGCTATATACATGTCCGCATGACAAAAATGTTATTTGTAGATTTATATCATAGAAAATTTTACATAAATTTTTATCGTCGTCATATGATTTTTTTTTAATTGTTTGAACTCTAAGAGCTTTCGTTGATATATTCTCGTTCTCATATATGTGCATTTTCTCAAATTTCTTTTATTGTATATTTCATAAATGCAATTAGTATATGAGAAGAAGCTTTATTTTTAGCATTTTTATTGATTATCTTGTATTCATAGTGAATATTGAAAACGTAAATTTTTTTATATGTGCATATATGAAAATTTTTTATTATAAATCTTTTTTAATCTTAAATCATAAAATGAAAACTAATTTAATTTTTAAAAGGATCCTGAAACAAAGACCGAACTTGATTGATGCCAATAAAACCATAATAAAATAAAATCATGAGTAAAAAACTTTAATCCCAAATTAAAAATATATCGACAAAAGAGCAATAAAGTCAGAAAATGCCTCTTAACAACTAATTAAGAAAAGGATAACGTGATTTTAATTCATTATCTGGATCCAGGTATTGCAGAAATTCGTCCCTAATGAAATTATCTTTATTATATCTTTTTGTGTGTATTTTAATTCTGTAAAAATTGCAATCCGTAAAATCAGTTCGAACATTTATTTTATTAGATTATTTTATCACAGAATGAAATGGTAAAACAGAACGGCTTCAGGATCCCCTTACAACAAATTAAAATTTTTGCTAACTCTACAAGATATATTCATAAGATATATATGAAAGATATAATATGCAATATATGTATATGTGTATATGAAAGATTTAGGATAATATACAAGAATCGTCTGGTTTTTTCTTTTGGAACTTATTCTTTGGAATTCGTGCATTAATCGGTGTTTCAAAAAAAGAATTGGATTTGTACCTTTCTTGTGAAGTACTTGCACTTGGTGTTTTCTGCAAAAGGAAATTATAATCGCGTTGTAGATATTATATGACATTCGCTTATGCGCGTCTTATTAATTATTAATCTGTCTTTAATTATCATTACCGTCTGTTTAGGTTGAACATTTGCATCTCTATTACGTAAATCGAGAATTGTCCCGCCTGGTTGAGTTAAATGCGTATATGAATAACTGTACTCTGTAATAAATAATATTTTTTTTTATTTATTACCATTTAGTTTAATTTAGATAAAAAATATTAGATAAAAAATTATTTTTTACACTTTTATTATATATTATATGAATACAAATGATTACGAAATACGCACGTGTACTTTTGGGCAAATGTGTTGAGTAATTCGTTGTATTAATGTAATTTAAATTTGTTGTCGGAACATCAGGAAAAATCTAAAAAAACATTTTATTTATTTAATCCATTTTTTAATATATAATCAGGAGAGATGTACGAGAAATAAAATACCGTTTTATTCATTGAATCCTTAGTTTTAACTTCGGAATCTGTTTGATTATTCCATTTATCATTATTCTACAACATAAAATTATCTCTATGATATTTAATGTTTTGAAATGAAAATTTCAAATGATGCTTATATTTTTATTCATAACAAACATCTCCATTTTTCTTTTTGTCAGCTTTATTAATATTGTCAGCTTTTAATATCTTTTAATGTTGAAAGAAATTCATTTTCTCTCAAGTTTTTATTTCAGTGCATGTATGTACATAGTGATATAATACATAAAAATACATATTGTTAAAAATATCTTGTTTTATTAGTCATATATATGTAAAATAAAATCTTATAAATATCTTATAAATGCAACATTATCTTTGCTACATAATTATACATATATGTAATGTTATATATAAATTATTTAGATATTAGTTATCAATACATTATATCTTAAACATGCATGTATAGAACAAATTATAACTAACGATGCTAATTTTGTTTAGTTTTCTTTTGATTATTTACCTTTAAGTTCAATTTTGTTTGTTGCGCTGTTGGATCCAGTAAATTTTTATTCATCTACAATATTAAAGAATACAATATTAGAGAATTATAATGATCATGACAACATATTTTAATAATCAAGTTGATAAGTCTTCGATATTTTCAATCAATATATATTTTATCTTGAAATAATTTATTACCTTATTCATCTTAAATTTAAAATTCTTGCAGCATTGGGTAAAGTGATTTGTGTCACCACATTTTGTGCACTTCGATCCCCAAGCAGGACACTTCCCAAGTGGATGCTGCTCATCACATCTCCAACAAACTCTCTTTACAATATTATCTGATGATTTTGATGTAACACTTGAGTCTACCCTCGTTTCTTTAGTAACTTGTTTCATTTTTTCCGTATTAATGTTGTAGTCGTGGTAAATTGCTACCAGCTTCGGCAAATCTAAATTGTCTGCTTCGAAAAATTTTTTACGCAATATTTTGTCATGAGTTTCAAGAATAATTTTGTCTCGTATCATGCTATCTAGCATATCATTAAAGTTGCAAGTTTTAGCCTTTTCCTGTAAATAACAAAAGTTTCAATATATATATATATATATATTTGTGTATATGTGTGTGTGTGTGTCGCGCGTGCGTGCGCGCGCGCGCAATATACAACACAAAATATACATTACAAATATCACGTACTTTTAAAATATTTATATATTGTTCAATAGTCTCATTTTGTTTCTTTACTCTTGTAAAAAAATGATATCGTTCAACCACCTCTTTTTTTGGTGGATTAAAATAGTTTTCAAGTTTTTCAATCAATATATCCATGTTATCTCTATCTTCCACATTGTCAAAAGAAAAATTTTGTATTGCATCAATACCAACTTTTCCAATCCGATTTTTTAAAAGATTTGCGCGGATTTCATTAGGTTTATCAATATATCCAGTTAAATTCATGAATATAATAAAATCTTCTTTCCAGCTTTGCCAGTTGCTGGCCATATCGCCTTCTATTGTTAAAGGATCTGGAGCACGGGCGTGTACCTCCATGATAAATGCAAAGCTTACTAGAAAAAAAAACAAAAAAAGAAAAATACAAATTAATTAATCTTTTTCAAAATATAAACTTTGATTTATTCTCTAAATTTGTATCAGATTGTACAGATTAAAAATACAAATAATTTTTACAAGATTTTTACAAAAAATGTAAATGCTTAAGTAAAAATTATAAGAAAAGAAAATTCTTACATTGATATAAAAAAAAAAAAGAAAAAATTATCAAACATTAAAAAATTGTACTTTTCCAATTGTGCTTTTTCAATTATGATAGGAAAGATAAGTTTACTATTATCCATGTATATGCAAAGATTTTTCCTTTGTCTAAAAAAATGCTAACAGGTGTAATAAAACTTTTCGGGTTATCATTTATGAAAACAATATTAAGTGCACCAAGTGATATAAATTTACTGCGCTGTGTTTGTACTTTCTGCATGTAGTTACGATTAAATTTGACACTTATACGGACAATTAATTATATTATGTTTAATTTTACAATTATTTTATATTTATTTTTAATTTTATAATTTTATGATTATATATTTAATTATAAAATTAATAAAATATGTTAGGAATTTCTCAGCATTAAAATGATAAAAATTATGTAGGTAAATGTTTACCTTTAGGCGAGGCCTCTCTAATGATCTTGTATGTTGTCAAGGTCATGATTCTGAGTAATCTCCAACAACTTTTAACCGTCGCTCGTTATCGATTATAAAGTTAACAAAAAAAAGTTTGAAAAAATAACGTTTTATTCCTCTATATATAATATTAAAAACTGTTCTATACTTTTCCTTGCTTACGTAATGGTTTTTCATCGAAGGAAGTTCTATTCCACCTCTCCCCTTGCTCTTACAAATCGCTTCCGCGTAGAAATTGTGAAGCAAGAGAAGAGGAGGTGGGATGAAATTCACATCACATGAACAGTAAAACATATTTTAAAGCAGAAAATTTTTATTTTATATAGTAGAAAGAGACATCATTTTTCAAACTCTTTTGTTAATAACTTTTTAATGGAGTTTAACGAGCGATGACTAAAACTTGTTGGAAGTTACTCAGAGTCATGACCTTGATATTATAATATATTAAATTTTATCAAGACATTTTTTATTGCTAAAGAACAATAAAGAACTTGAAAATATATTAATTCTCGCTATACTCACTGGAATCCCAGCAACCCTTGTGCAATAAATCGAAATTTTTTCGTGTTTCTGAACTTTTTTTTTTCTATACAATTATAAGAATAAATTTTTCTTTTTCTTTGAACTAATGCATCTCGAAGTTCCTTAATTCTACTGACTTTTACACATAGTGAACTTATTCCTCAATCAATTTTCCATCGATTGAAAAAAAAAAAATTAATTGAAATGTGTCCATTTTTATAAAAGTTACGATAATAAAATATGGATGGGGTCCTAGAGATCCAAGTATGTATATCAAGGATAAAAAAAATGTGTATAGCTAGGGTTAACTATACTTATAAGACGTATATTTATAATTATTTTCTATTAATTTTATTATATACATATGCATATACAGGATATCTACAAAGAGATCAAACTTATATGTTAATGAGGTTGAATAGATGAAAAAAGTTTATATAAAACTTACGTCCAAAAATGCTTAATTAGGAAAGTTATAAATATTAAAAATTTTATGAGTAAAAATTTGGTAACATTATTCAAGTAGCACGTTTACAAAACGTTAGAAAAGTGCTAAAACAGCATATGTAAGCTTTTTTTAGCGCTTTGCAAGCGTTGCACTACTTAGGTAGTTCGACGAATGGAAGCTTGCATTCTTTCAAAGAGGATGTATTTTGAAATGAAATGAAAATTATAAAAATGAACAATTCACTAGATATTGAATTAATGAAATTATAAATATAATGAATATGCTCACTTCTATAATTTTCATCTCATTTTAAAATATACAATCGATTCCCTCTGAAAGATAAATATTTTTAAATATTTATTGATTAATGATATTATTGATAATATCAATTGTTACAATAGTTACAATAAATTCTTCAGGCTTTCATGACGAATTAATAACTGCAGAATATTTATTTTGCAACTGTTGAGTTTTCTTTGTTGCAATAAAACTCATTTTCTAAGTAAAGAATCATCCAATGTAAAACTATAATTCAATCAGTATAAAGAAAACTTTCAACAGTTGCAAATTAAACATTCTACTGAACAAGGCCAACTATCAAATTCTATCAAATATTTCTATTGTGCTACAAATACAGTAATAAATGTATATTCTGTTTATAAATCTTTGAGTGTTATAACTTTCTAATAAAGCATTTTTGAATATATGTCTATATGAAATATTCTTTTTCAACATGTGTTGATCATCAATGGCTGCATTCAGTAGAGAAAGCTGCATTAGGAGCTCCGCACAATAAAAGGAACAAAGAGAATAAGAATTTCAACCTATCAAAAACTGTGTATTCCACAATATATGATTTCTGATAGGTTGAAATTCTTATTCTCTGTTTCCTGTTTCTTTTATTGTGCGGAGCCCCTTATATTGTACAAGTATAATATTGATTTTTGCACCTGGGATGCTATTCTGTAACTTTCTGTACACGCCCGATAGTTGTCAATGTATTTTGCAAAGCTTTTTTACCATACCACAAAATATCTGCGCAAAATACATAACATCAACAGCTATCGGTAGGTGTGTACAGAAAGCTACAGAATTGCGTTCCTTGGATACATAGAATGCTAATTTCTTTAAAATAGTATAAATTCAAACAAATAGACATAACGTTCCAATATATATATATATTTCTAATTTTTTAAAGATATATAATTAAATACGCCATATTCAATTTTGCAATTAAATTATGTGTCTAGAATGACTCATTATAATTAACGTAGCATACAATCTCTACAATAATCATTCTTCTAACAAGTTTTTAATGTATTTACCTGATTGTTGAAAATAAGATTCCGCACTTGTTCGATGCAGAATATTTAAATAAGTGTATAAAGCTCAGCCGTGAATAAAAATGACTGAACTCACTACTCTCCAGCTATCCGACCTTGACTGGCGATCACTGGCGATGGCAGATAATAACACACATATCAGATAACGTAATCATCGGTATTGTACCAACCTACGTGTGTATGCAGTAAAATGTTATTACGACACGGGTATTCCCCACGCACATGTATATCACAATAGGCGCGTTCAAGCCTAGTTTCCACCGAGGGTTTAAATCGGATCAAAATATAAAAACCAACCACAGTTGAATTCCCCTGTTACAATCGAACGACAGGGAAATGATTGTAATTGATTGGTTCTTACATTCTGATTCTAATTAAATCCTCGGTGGAAACTAGGCCACTGTGTGTTATTTATTCTGGAATTTAAAGTTCAATATATTTAATTCTAAATATCACACATGGATAGAATGTATAAATTTAATTCAAAAAGAAATTTCACATAATATATTCTCATATTATATTAGACAAATATTCAAAGTATTATTTTTTATGTTTATTACCTTATTTTTTTTTTTCGCTTTGCATGTTGGAACTTTAATAAACAAAATTTTCCAATTAAGAATGCAAACAAAATAAATTTTTATATTACAAGAATTGACCTGCTAACACTGAAAAATTGGATAGAAAAGAACTTTTTAGCGTTTACCATAGATAAAATTATAGGCCTAGTTTTTAAGAACGGATTATTGTTGAGAGCTTATTACAGTTCTTTAGACAAAGTGAAAATTACAAAAATGAGCAAACCTCACTAAATGTTAACCAATGAAGTTATAAATATTCTAGTAAATTCGATCCACTTTCGTAATTTTCACCTCGGTTCAAAAATCGTAATAAGTCCCCTGGATTCACATTGAATCCGACATGCGTCATATAACGCTTTGCAATCAATTAGAAAACAACACTTTTGCTTCATATCATCGACACAAAATAAAATACGCACGTGAATCAGCATACAAATTCCGGCCCTAGATTTATAATGGCTTTTGCATACTGGACGCAGAAACACTTGCCGCACGGCAAAATGCTACGCGGTAACCAAGCTTACAGCTCCTAATATGTTTATTTGTTATTACGTCGCATTTTCTCGTAAGCGTTTTCGCGTTCAGCAGAAATCTTAAGAAACGCGCGATTGGTATTAAGTGTTCTGATTGGTCATTGCAATTACATAATTAACAGCCAATGATGAATTTATTTCTGTGTACTAAAAATGGTTGCTTAATGAATGATGGTGGATTTCATAATCTGTCTCGCAAATGACGCTATTTCTAATATTTCTTCTAGTACTTTTGTAATGCTAACATCAGTTGGTTGCGCATTTTTTATAAATATAGGACTCTAGAACCGACAGCCTTTTTGTTGGTTATTTCGACTGCTATTTCAATTTAGTTGTCTGTAGTTCAATAAATATTTAATATTATTGTTATAGGATAGAGACCCTATAGTGCAACAGAAGGTCTGTTCGCATGTTGCATAAAATCCCCAAGTATTTTTGCACTTAAAATGAGATAGATACATATTTTATTTTAAAAAGAGAGAACGCGCAGATGTCGAATGCCAAAAGTGCAAGCAAACAAATTTATGCCCGTTTCCAATGTAAATTAATTTTAAATCTTGGTTCAACTTAGGCTGGAATCAGACTTCGCATTGACAAATGAAATTGAAGATTGAAAAATTGAAGTTTGACCAATCAGAACAAAAGGAGCAAAACTTCTTTGTCCTCATTGGTTGAAATTTCAATCTTTAATTTTTAATGTCAATCTTCAATGCATAGTCTGATTTCAGCCTTACTTCGTCTTTTTCTAGTTCTAAAGATTAGAAAAAGACAAAGAGTAAGTTGAACCGAGATTAAAGTTAATCTACATTGGTAGAAATCGGCATTAATGATTCGATTCAAAGTGTCACATGATCGATATATTTCTCTGATTGGTAGGAGTAATTCATAGTAGCTGCCATATTGAATTTACTATCAATATACTCAATATCGATTCCTGTCGACTGCTGTGGAATGAGATTAGTAAACTCATCCTTCAATGTTTTGTGAATATTTATCTATTATTTCATGCTTTGCATTGAATGTTGCATATCTTATGTACTGAATTTACATCCATCATCACCATGCCAACGAATTGCGCCGCATATCACTATAGTAATAACATTATTGGAGGTAATAACGGGGGAGAATCGCTTCGCGTCAAAATCCATATAGAATAATACAATTATAGATCTCGTTTTGTCTCTGTGACAGATTTCCTAACCTCAATTTCCTAATGTTAATTTTAACATTTAATATCTTGATTTGCGAGGCAGAGTGATACTTTTTTTTGCCAGATTCTTTCGTTTCAAAAACGCGTCGAATAAGCCTAATTTTATTGATTTTTAAACTGCGACATTTATTCTGTATAATTATTTATTGGACTTTCTATAAGCTATTAGTCGTAAATCAGAAGTCAGAAGTTAAAAATTGACCAATCAGACGTCTGACTTCTGATTTATGACTAATGGCTTATTGTTGAAGATATATATGACTTTAAGGCTTAATTCCCGTAACCATAGTCAGGTCTTATATTTAAGGCTTCTTTAAATTTATCTTCAGATCTCTATAAATTATTTCATTGGCTACTGAGCATCTAAAGATAAATTTAAGGAAATTTAAAACTCATTCTACAATAGGCAATAGCAGTAGTAAATTAAGGAATAGGCGTAGAAATCAACCAATCATAGTCGAATGTGAGATGGATAACTATGATTAATCGATTTCTACATCCTCTTTAATCCACTACTGCCCATTGTAGAATGGGCTTTAAGTACAAGATCTGACTATGAATACGAGCATAAAACATCTATTATTATATGTAGATCCGGACTAATAGCATAATAGTAGCATAATAGAATAGCCAATTAAATTTGGGTCTAAACTCATTTTCCTACTGCGCATTTGCGGGAACGTTACAACTTGTATTTTTACACCATGATTAAATTCCAAATGTTCCAAAATTTCCTCTCTGAGGAAAATTTTACTCGAAATATATAGTACACGTAACGTATACTATAGCATGTAGAGTATCTTTCTCGGAGAGGAAGTTTTGGAATATAGTCTATTAAAGTGCAGTCACAATAGAAGGAATCAGGAATTAGGAATAAAGAATAAAGATTTCAACCTATCAGAAATCGGATTCACTGGAATACACGGTTTCTGAAAGTTGGTATCGTTATTCCTTATTCCTAATTCCTTATTTCTTCTATTGTGATTGCATATTACTCGTATTCATATATTCATATTCATAATCAAGCCTTATATTTAAGACTTTCTTAAATTTATCTTTAGATATATTACGAATTATTTCATTGGCTGCTGAGCATCTAAAGATAAAAGGAGCCTTAAGTTCAAGATCTGACTATGAATACGGGCATAAGTGAATATGATTTTTACTTTATCCTTTTTCTCTCTTTATCTTCTTGTTCTCTCTTTATCGCCACGTTGTGTTCGTTGAAAACGAGCCTGTAGGATCTACAGGCTCTTGCGCCATTTGCGCCGTTTGCGGCGGCGTTTGGCAATTTAGCAGAATTTAACTGCGTTGGACATTCGATTCGGAGGCTTACGAAGGCTAAGCAAACTGGCGACACGATCGGAACAATTGATAAATGAATGTGGTGTAGCCTTGTATGTAATGTAGGTACATGTATTCGCTCATGGTTCATTCGCCTGGCTGGAGCCGCTGGAGCACTGAGCAATCGAGCAGGAGCAACACGAAGGCGACTGGCGAACAACGTGATCGGTGGTTCGTCGACGTGATCAAACGTGATGACGTCAGATCTCGAAGCATAGGCTGCATAGGCCGAGAAGGAACGCGTTTAAAGCCGAGTAGGGCGTGAAATCGTGCGCTCGTTCTCTCGTGCGTCGCGTCGCGTCGCGTCGGCCGTCGCGTCGGATGGAAATATGTGCGAATAACAGCGCGCGCGCGCGGCCCTTTTATTCACGGGATAATTATGTTATTCGGTGCTGTTTTAACGTGATCGACAGTGAATAGTGTACCATGTTCCGCTGCATTCCAATTTTTAAAGGGTGTAACAGGCAGGTGGAATACGTTGACAAGCGTCATTGCTCTCTGCCCTGCGTCCCCGACGATATCCTGCGATACTCTAGGAGTTTGGAGGAGCTTCTACTAGACGCGAACCACATTCGCGATCTACCAAAAGTAAGCGACAAAGACTTTCTTTCGTCTTCCTTAAGCAGCTTTCATCTTCTTTTTCTTTTTCTATCTCGCACATACATGACAAACACGTACTATCCTTTTCTTACCGTTGCATTGTATTTTTCCTGATGTATTAGTCTATCATCGCCATACAAGAATTGTATTAAATATCTTATACGTATGTGTCTCTCTTTTTGCTTTGTCCGAAAGCCAGTCGATCGAGAACCTCTATCTATAGGACGATGTCGTGTTTCTTTCAGAATTTCTTCCGACTCCAGAGGCTACGAAAACTTGGCCTGAGCGACAATGAGATACATCGTTTGCCACCAGACATTCAAAATTTCGAAAACCTCGTCGAGTTGGACGTGTCCAGAAATGGTGAGAAGTATATTAATTTGTAACAAAAAAAAACTAACAAATTTTTTAAGCTATTTTATTTGCGCTCGAGATAATTGTAATACCGAAACATGAACGCCGCTAGAACTTCCAGTAATTAATCGTAATTAATCTTATTAGAAGAGTTCCATTAATAATATCTCGCGTCCTATATGTCACGATATCGTTTTTATCATTGACACGCTACTTTTTCTTCGACTGTGAAAGATTTGCTGATTGAATTTGACTATTCTTTAAGAGGAAGAAGAAGAGCGAGTCCATAAGGACACGAGTATTAAGGAGTGATTCAGCGGTGAAGAGAATTGAATAAAAAGCGTAACCGTCGGCTTGATCTATGAAGGCAAAGTTACTGAAAGAGAATCTCGTTTATCGTACTTTTAATACTGAATGCGGCAACGCCGTTGGCCGTGTGTTAATGAAACCTGTATAACGGTGTATTTCGCTTCCTCTTGTCGTTGCCTCTACCGTAGTCGCTGTAGCTACCCATTGCTACCGTCGCCACATCCACATCGCGTTAACCCGAACTAAGCCGATCGAAGCCGAGGCGCCCCGCCTGTCACTGGCGCCTATCGTGAATATTTTTTTTCAACATATTTATTTCTTATTTCTTTCTCGGTCTACCTGCCGTTGTCTCTCTCGTCTCTCTTGCCGAGGAAAACCGAGGAAAATGAAGAATCTCTCTTGTATTACTATGTATTTGTAACACGGCGAGTTGATATTTTTGGGTCTCGCCAGGTAGAAATACATATATCAACTTGTTTACGCGCATATGTGTGTTTTTGTGTGTACAATGCGTGCATGTAGAAGGAATGTCAGGGAAGAAAAGAGGTGAAGCAGGACGATGGGAAGAGAGAGTGACATTCCGATTATGATAAGAAAAAATCGATAATTTTATTTTAAAGATTATATACAATGAGTACAAAAAGTATTCATACAGAGAAAATATTTTTTAAGAAAACTTTATTTTTTAAAAGGTAAATATTATCCAGTGAGGAACGAGTCATCGAATTGATATCGAATCGATATAAATTCGATGATTTCAATTTGACTAATTTGACTAATTTGACGTCGATTCGACGTTTAATTAATCATTTCTTGTTCGATAATTAACAATTTATTCATAAAGGATAAAATAGACTGTATGTTTCTTGAAATTATATATATCAAATTGATGTGTATTAATTATATAAAATATATCTTCCGAAAAATAAGCGAAAATTAAAAATTGTATTGTTCGAATGCTCAAAAAGTATACAGACGAGAAATTTAGCTTTTAAAATCAAGAATACATTTTGTTTATGTTAGAATAGAATGTATTTATTGTACAGTTTGTTTATATTAGAATAGAATGTATTCATTGTATAAATTCATTGTATAAATTGCTAATTAATATTTATTTTCTACAAATAAGGTTTTTTTTACAATAAATTTCCTTGTATATACTTTTTGCTCTCACTATATGTGGTATTTTTTTTTAATACCTAGTTAAACAATTTTCGTTCCTAAAATTTATTTGGGTCAACTGATACACACGTATCGCGTTGATGGCTATTTACAAGAAAAAAAAAACGCAGTTCTAAGTGAGTATTCATATAACATATTCTTAAATATGTTAGAACCATACCGTGAACATCGAGGATTGCGAATAGAAGATCAGAATTAATTTTAATTTTAATCCGATTCGTCTCGACTAATCGAATTCTAATCCTTAATTTTCATAGTTCTCGCTTTCACCCATATTTCTCAGTGAACTCTGAATATTTTTATATTAGATTAGTAGCTGTCAATGATTGGTTGACCGAGAAAGCGCAACAATTGCGCTTACAATTGACAAGCGCGAGCATGGTCGACCATGCATGCAGTCGTTACATGTTTTTACGTTACTCGAGTATATTTATCAAGCGTAATGTCAAATAGTTTTCACTTTATATATATTGTCAATAAATAACGTAATAATTGCGATACCGCAAAAAAATGGCGAAAAATCTAACATTTAAAAGTAAAAAACTCGTCTGTGAAGTCAATCGATCTCAAAATTGAAATTTAATACAAATGTAAATTTTCGAGTAAATGGAGTCTTTCAATATCTATAGTTATTAGATATTATAAGTTTATAAGCTAATTACAGTATCAGCGTCTTAAGACATTATTGCACTTAAAACGGTCTTGACCCAGTGGTAATATAATATTTTGACTAAAACAATTATATTGATATCACACAGATTTATCACACAGAAAAAAAACAGCTAAAAACTTTACTGATTCAGCAAATCTACAATCGTAACATATTAGACAGTCAATTTTCTATATTAAAGTAGCAAAGTTGACAGCTGAATAACATTAACGATTTGTTAAACCATCGAATCTTCTTAGCTATCGGTGTTGAATTCGCGTAACAAATTATAGATTTGCTGTACCACCCAATTAATTGTTTTTCTCTCTTCACATTGCTTGTGCTTTTCAATTGTGCATTAAGTTTAATTATTACTATGGCATCGTATCATTGAGAGCGCGTCGCGATTTCCTATATCTATATAATAGATGTACGTTGCGTAGCATATCGTTGCCTGCGTGTAGGCATTTACAATCAATTATGTATTGAGAAAGATGTTATGTATTTGGTTCCGTTTACAACAATATCCGTACATTCGTTGCCACTGAGTCATCCGGAATGGTAAACGAGCGCGTGATGAATAGTGCCATGATGTTACACACGATACGCAACACGCAGGATAGAAGGATAGGATAGAACTTCACTCCACCGCACCGTTCGAATGCGTAAAAGATAAAGATTATGCAATCGCAACAGGTTTCAGATCGAGAAGGCCGTTTAATTGAGATTACCGCACTGAATTATGTCTGCACTAGTTCATAGTCGCGTTGTCGCGCTCGCCATCGTTGCTGTAATGCTGTACCTTATAATCGTGCTTTTCTAATTTTCCTTCATCTCTCTTTTCTATTTTTCTTGTTGATAATACGGATGTACATTTGATTAAGTTTAATTTTATTCAAAGTTGTAAAAATTTCTTACCGAATCGGTCCGATATAATTTGACGCTGATGCTTTAGGCTGTTTCCACTTGAAAAGATGTATTTGTAGATGTAAATTTGAATTTTTAGAGTTTTCATACGTATATTTATGTTCGTTTTATAGTTATTTAACGACCGAATGAAATTATTCCGATTGTTCTCAGGAATTGAGTTGGAGATGGAATGAAAACTCATAAATATGTTTTAATAGACAAATGAAAGTAGAATGGCGAGAGATTTCTTCTCGTCGTCTTCTCATTCTTTTATGTAGGTTCTCTCGGCACGCAAACACGACGTGCAATACAGTAACGATCTCCCGTCACCTCTCTAAGGTAAATTACAAAGGCCGAGGGTGGACGTTTCATGCTATTTATAATGTTTATTGCGGTTGCATCAAAAGGGGCCGCTGACTAGTCGCGATGTAGTAGCGTCTGAACATTGACGTCGCTTGCATAAAAAAGGGAAAAGGGCGTAATATGTCCTAGGCTGCCTCTGGACCGTCGCATCTCCATCCATCCATAAATTCTTTCTTCTATAGAATCGATCTCTCTCTCTTTTTCTTCTATAGTGTAAACTCATCGCAGGTCAATACTCGAGTTGACGATTTTTTTCAATTTCAGTGTCTAATCTATTTCCGTAATAAAATATCAAAGAAAATGCCCTCTGGTAATTCATTAATGCACATATATATTTGTTATAATTATTCCTTTTATAGTTAAATATATTTTAACAGCTAATTTAGCGAATAAGTTTTTAAAACATTATGCATATAAGTTTTGTTCAAAATTATTTAATATTATACAAATTTGTTTTAATATATTTGATATATAATATATTAATTTGATATATT
>NW_017259325.1:932574-933503 GCF_001594045.1 Atta colombica
ATAAAAAATTGAAAGAAGTTTTTATCACAATAACGTTACAGTTGCAATTAAAATGACTGCGTGATGAGAAAGTCGACAACTGAAAGAAGTTGTCACGTATTTTTTTTCGTAGCGGAATCACGCTTTGTTGTAATTTCCTCTCGTCAGTATTGTGTTTGACTCTTGCAATATGACGGAGCCGTTCTGGATATGAAATGAAATACTCGACTTATTATTTATTTATTTATTTTTTAAGTGAAATGTTGTATAAGATGATATGTAAAATTAGGAAATTTGGAAAGAATGTAAAATTGAGAGAATTTGTTTAGTCATTAATTTTGTGAAAATATCATTAATAATAGACTGTCACTCTTTTATAAAATACATAATCAGAAAGTTAAAATGCATAGCATTGAATATTTTAATTTTGCTCGTTAATAAACGTAATTGTAAACGCACAATAGCACATGCGCAACCGCACGCTTTCTCGCGTGTGTGAAAAAGAGAATTTAATCATTAAAATTATACTTATTTTATTTTATACCAGATATACCAGACATTCCTGAAAATATCAAGAATTTACAAGCACTGCAGGTGGCAGATTTCAGCAGTAATCCTATTCCAAGGTTATTCAATTATTCTTATCTTTTTCTTATTTTTTAATTCAAATAACACTTTACAATATATATATATATATTGTATCTTCTTTCCTCTCGACAGCGTATTGTTAAGTATTCTCTTTGATCCAAAAGTAAAATGTTAATTTTCATTGATTGTTTCTTTCAGGCTTCCAGCAGGATTCGTACAGCTGAGAAATTTAACTGTACTCGGACTTAATGATATGTCCCTTACAAACTTGCCATCTGACTTTGGAAGGTAATTTTGAAGTAAACTAAAATTATAATATTCTATGTAGGTATTATATATATTATATATATATTATATATATA
>NW_017259325.1:933568-941787 GCF_001594045.1 Atta colombica
ATATTATATATATTATATAATTTTATTCATTGTTTCACAAATTATTGAAAATATATATTTCTCTTGTAGCTTGGAGGCATTACAGTCACTGGAATTAAGAGAAAATTTGCTCAAATCCTTGCCTGAATCGCTCTCCCAGCTTTTAAAACTCGAACGATTAGATCTCGGTGACAATGAGATTGAAGAATTGGTAAGTTTTGTGATTTTTATCATGAAATTAACAATGCAGTGAATGATAACAATCATATCTTTCAGGGTGAATGTTCTCTTGATTATTTCTTGTGCATATACACGCGCGCGCGCTTGTGTGTATACATATTATGTATATATTTGTATAAACTTTTATTCTTACTCTAATAATAGATTCTTATAACAAAGATATTTTAAGGATACTGATATCCACATTATATCAGATTTACATTGCTATAAAATTTTACTTTGATCAATAGATTTTTTTATTATTTGAATTTAATTTTTTTTATGATTTGACAGCTTTAATTAGTTGAACTAATTTTAGTTATAAACTTTAGTCGTAAATTAAAAAAAGAAATGAAAAGAAATAATTATGTTTATTGTATATTTTCTCTGTAGCCTGCACATATAGGACAATTACCAGCACTACAAGAATTGTGGCTGGATCACAATCAATTGCAACACTTGCCACCTGAAATTGGCGAACTGAAAACGTTAGCGTGTTTAGATGTTTCGGAAAATCGTTTAGAAGATCTTCCTGATGAAATTGGCGGGTTAGAATCATTAACAGACTTGCATTTATCACAGAATGTTATTGAAAAGTTACCTGATGGGCTTGGAGAATTGAAAAAGTTAACTATTCTTAAAATAGATCAAAATAGACTTTCTACTCTAAACCCAAATATAGGAAGGTAAGTATACAAAATGTAAATTTAAATTAAATTAACTTACTAAAAATAAAATATTAGTTGGAGATAAAAATTTGTCTATATTTTATGTTTCAGGTGCGAGAATTTGCAAGAATTAATTCTTACAGAGAATTTTCTTTTAGAGCTACCCTTGTCTATAGGCAAACTTTATAATTTAAATAATTTGAATGTTGATAGAAATAGTCTGCAATCTTTACCGATAGAAATTGGTAAGATGATAAAATATGTATTTTTTTATTGTACAATTTCGAATATATAAAAACAAAACTTTTAAATTGTAAGAAAAAAATTTGAATAATCAGAGCTAATGTTTTTCTATTCTCTAGGAAATCTGAAGAAATTGGGCGTGCTGTCTTTAAGAGATAATAAATTACAGTATCTTCCGATTGAAGTGGGACAATGTACTGCTCTTCATGTTCTAGATGTATCTGGCAACAGGTATTTAACTTTTATAAAATTTGTTTCCTACACCCACATAATTAGCATTATTATAATTATCAAATACATAAATATAAAGTAAGATGTAAAAACATTACATGGATAAGACACGCTTATTTTTTTTATTAATATTAAATTTTATTTTACACAGATTACATTATTTACCATATTCTTTAATCAATTTGAACCTGAAAGCGGTATGGTTAAGCGAAAATCAAGCGCAACCTATGTTAACGTTCCAAACAGATGTTGATGAGGAAACGGGACAAGAAGTACTAACATGTTTTCTCTTGCCACAATTGGAATTCCATCCTGATGGTTAGTAATAGCGTTGATTAATCTATTTTGTTGATTTCTCATCTGGAAATTATCCTATAAATTCTCTTATAAGTTTTGTCTAATGATATTTTTTTTTAATTTCCTGTTAATAATATAATACATGATAGCAGATTTAATTAAATTAAGACTTTAATTAAAAATTGTTACAAAGTTCATATAAATATAGTACACCCGTACACTGATCTGCATGAGACACGATGCAAAATAAATAATTAAATATTTTTATTTTTCATTTTGTCAAAATTTTATCTGGAATATAGTATATAAATTCTGTAACTCCAATATATAAAACTATAAAAATAAATATCTTTAAGTCAAAGTTAAATAAAAAAGATGGCTATTCTTGTAAAATGATTCATGAGATTTTATCTAATTCTTTTAATTTTTTATGTATTTATTAATGTACAATTGATGTCATTTTTTTAGATTCAGGTAGATTAGGAATGTTAGTTGGTATGAGAAATGTTCAAGGTTGTGAAATGCGTGAGTTGACGAGTAGCGATGATGAAGGTTGGCAAGAAAGAGAAGCTTCAAGAACGCATTCCGTGAAATTTACTGACGAGCCACCAGAAACCGATAAAGAGGTGCGTTCATTACTTTACAGATTTTTTACGAGCTAGTTTATATTATTTTTTGTTTTATCTTTTGTTTTTCATTTATTTTGGCAAATAGATTCCATTTATACGTCAAAATACACCACATCCAAAAGAATTAAAAGCTAAAGCGCATAAATTATTTAGCAAAGGAAAAAGTGAAAGTCGATCAGAATCTACGGATGAACAGGTAAGTCTTATGTTTAATTTATTTCTTATTTTAGTTATTAAATTATAGTTCGTCGAAACAACTCATATACTGTGCATTCTTAACTTTTATACATTCTTAACTGGACTTTATTTCACATTATTTTGTAAAATAATCTCGTTGAATCTTTTTTTAGGATGTTTCTCAAACATTTGGATTAGATAAAACAGAATCTGAATCACCAATCAATCCTGTAGATGTGCCGCAAAGTGTTTCTGAGCAAGAGGAAGAATGCAATATTGTACAAGACGATCATAAAATGCCAGTACTTGACATTGATGCTGATAGCACAGATACTCAACTTAATAAAGAAGCAAATAATCTGCCCATTCAATCTGTCACAGAATTTCACATGGTAAGTAACTTTTAGAAAACTCTATTTTGGTAAATATATAAGTCATTTATCTTTCATTTACTGTATTCATTTTTAACACAAAGGGACGTAGTGATTAAATAAAATATCTCTGGAAGTATTTATATGAATTGTGTATATACATATTATGATTTATTTTTTTACACACACACAAGAATGTAAAAAATATATATATGAAATAGAAATATATATGTATGCGTGCATGTAATCTTTCTTTTTTTACTAAATAAAAATATTTTATTTTTGCAGAATGCAAAAACTGAAAATTCTGTCCCAGAATCAAAAGAAAGAGATGAAGAAGAATCTGAAAATGAAGATGTGCAAAGACACGTTGAATTTAGTATTGTAGAAGATACAAATAACGAAGATGTTTGTGATTCAAATAAACCCAATAAACTTCAACGTAGAGACACTCCACATCATCTGAAAAATAAACGCATTCATACAGCAGTTGATAAAGAAAAAGTTGCTTCTATTATTGCTCAGGTTGATATTTTGTATGTTATTCAAATTTACACAAACAATTTTTTTTTACTTCTATTTGTAATAATTATAATAATGTTACTAACAATTAACTTTTTGTATTGAAGAGACATATAATGCTTACTTCATATTTGACAATATATTTACATATATACATGCATTTATAAAATCGATAGTAACATTTAACATTTATATTTATAGGCACTTATGAAAAAAGCCGATGAGACTTCTACTTCTTTACCATCACAAATAGAGTCTATGGAAACATATGATACACACAGTCAAGGTAAATTTAAGAATTAAATTAAAATAGAATCAGTTTTTTATTACTGTCTATTTATACACATACATGTGCGCGTGCACTTATTTATTCATAAAATAAATTAAACTTTTTTATTAAGCAACATTTATTCATTCAATTTTTATTGAAATTATGACGAATTGTTATTTTATAATATTAATAGATTTGATTATTTAGAAGATTTCTTATTATATTTGTTGCTCTATAGAAATTTTGATCGAAATAGAAGATTTTAAAGATTTTCTGTATGTATCTTTGAATCATTTTATTGCATAGTAGAAGGGGGAACATGTGATAAGATATATTTCTTACTTTACCTTCGGTCTTATCTGTAATTCAGTTATCAGCGTATCTCTCAATAGTACGCGTTAGGAAAATGATAAATTGTAACAGTATATTTTCTATATATGTGATATTTTTATATAAATAAAGTTATTTTATATAAAAGTAGATAGATTACTTGATATATGATGCCTAGAAGATATAAATGTTTTATTAAAAACAAAAAAATTAGGAAAGGTAAATGTTGACATGCAACAAGATGATATATATATATTTATTAAAAACATTGATAATGACTAATTGAAGACTTGTTTTAGATGCTACATCTGATATTGAACCAGCGTTGGAAATACGGGAAGAGCAATATGAAATTCATATTGAAAGAACGACAGGTGGATTAGGTTTGTCAATAGCTGGTGGTATCGGATCGACCCCTTTTAAAGGCGATGATGAAGGCATTTTTATTTCAAGAGTTACTGAAGGTAAACATTTGCAAGTGTATAATTTTAAATTTGCCGCATTCATGCCATGTAAACATTTCTATTTTATGATCATAAAATATTTGCTTAGTATCTATATGTTATATGTTCATTTATTTAGGTGGACCCGCAGATCTAGCTGGTTTAAGGATAGGAGATAAAGTAATATCTGTGAATGGAGTATCAGTAGTAAATGTAGATCATTATGATGCTGTGGAAGTGTTGAAAGCATGTGGACGTGTACTTGTGTTAGTTGTTATAAGAGAAGTTACAAGGATAATTCCGCCATATGAACAGGTATAAAATAATTATTTTATCATTTTTCATTCAAGTAACATCATATTAACTTGCCAGATGATAAGATTTTTATTTCAAATAAACATGATTTACATTAATTTTTGTTTGTTATTCTCAGGCACCAACGAGAAAAGATTCCGTATGTTCTAGCTTAAGTACAAGTAGAGCACCAAGTGCAACATCTTATGTTTCGTCTACAGCATTATCACATACTTTAGAAAATGGCGACACATCTATATCTCATGAAACTACAAAGGTAATATATTAGTGTTTTTAGGTGAACATTTTTAAATGTTATAGCTTTTTTGTATAATAATTAAATTTAACATTTATATAAATATGTACTATATATTTCGTAGACAAAAAAGATTCCTGAGCCTATAATGACTGTAAAAGACACTGAACCTACCGTATCCGTTCTCTTTCATACAACATTAATACGAGATCAAAATGGGCTTGGATTCAGTATTGCTGGTGGAGAAGGTTCGCCACCATTTAAGGATAATAGCGATGTAAGTACCTGTACAATAGAACTTATTTTATATTATTATTTTTTAATTGAGATTAATTATTATAATTATTAATTATTAATTATTATAATTATTAATTATTAATTATTATAATTACATTTTTTAGGCAATTTTTATCTCGAGAATAACAGATGGTGGAGTAGCTCAAAAAGATGGCAAATTATTGATTGGAGACAAAGTAATATCTGTAAGTATTTCTTTATCAAATCTGCATTATATTTGTATTATACGATAAAATATATATAAGTACAAATTAATAATTTTTATATGATTTATACGTAATTTATAATTTTCAGATCAACGGCGTAGATATGAGAGGAGCAAAACACGAACAAGCAGTGGCTTTACTTACAGGTCTAGAAAGATTTGTTCGATTAGTAGTCGAACGAGAAATACCACTTTCTCAAGCAAATCTTGCTACTGTTGTAACTCCTTCTGAAAAATCGCCACGTGTTATAGGCGCACCAAAACCTTATACAGGCTTGTATAATGCTAATAGTTATATGGCAAATAGATCTGGGTACGGTGGATATCGTCGCTCTATGGATGCTGACAAAGCATTGACACCGAGTCCTACTTCAAAAACACCACCGTCGCCACCGGCATTACCCATAAAATCCGATGAGATGCCTAAAATGAACGGTGTAGCTGATTCAGGAAACACTCTGAAGAATGTTTTACCAATATCTCCCAGTCCAACAAGTAATCAAACGTATCCACAACCAGCTCCAAGACATAGTGTTTCACAGACGACGCCTACAAATAATGTTGGTTCTGCAGCTATGACTCCTCATGTAGAGCCTAGATCAGCATCTCCGCAGGAAGACATACAGGTACCGAAGCCAATCACCAACGAGGAATTTCAAGCTATGATCCCCGCTCATTTCCTTCGACCTCCAACATCCTCGCCTTCACCAGACTCCCATCAGGGCCCCATTGTGACAGTGACGATAAAGCAGCCCGATACTTTGCCTGGAGATGTTAATTTTCCTCCAGCTCCTACCACACTTGGTAAAGTTACTGAGACCATCACAAAGAGTACACTCACCGAGACCGTCGTAACTAGAGTGACCGACAACCAGTTGGTGCAACCACTTATTATCGAGGTATGTGCCTGTTAGAGAAGCATCAAACACATTGCACGTGTACTGCCAATGTAGTCTCATTCCTATATGTTATATCTCATTATTTTCATTTTGTTCTTTTATTTCGTGTTGTTTGCATTTACTATTTTATCAAAATTTCGTTTAATTTTTCATTATATATGGAATTAGTTTATGTACATTTTTAGCTAAAAGCTAAAAGCTTTTATATATATTTTTTACTTTTTATATATTCAAATTATATTTCATATGTTAAATTTTAATTTTTTACATCAACTTTTTATTTTTTGATGGCGATTGCGACTTGAAATAACTAAATTTGTTTAAAATGGCAATCAATGTTCAAATTAATAAAATAGATATTTTTAAATCAACACTTACTTTAACATTTTAAATTTATTTTATTTCAAGTATAGAAAGTGCAAGAAAGTAAAACAACTAGAAGAATTTATTTATATTTTCATTCTTTTTATCGTTTTTCCTATGATTTTTTCCTTAGCTTTTTCATTTGCATAATTAAAGCTCCTGAGCAGTCAGGTTGCCCATATTGAATCGTGATGAGAAATAAGTGAGAAATAACATATTAATTTTCGTGACATTTTACTTGTAATTCAAGATAATTTAGTTAAAATAAAATGAGATCGTTTGAAAACATTTGGGTTGAAGCTATTCCCGCGAAGTCAGTAAATAGTCGTGAAAGATGGTAAAAAGCACATGAAATGCTTTTACTCAATGCGCTTATTTTCAATTGTGCCTTTTATGACTATTTAATAACTATTATTAGGGCTATGTTCAGATTTTTTCCATCAATTCCTCGAACCGCTACCTAGGTATCATTCCATCCTTGTTTACCGAACGTTAAAGAAGAGCGCTCGAGTCTGAATACGCCCTAGAGGAGGAAAGATAGTTTTTTACAAATGTTTTAAAGCAATCTTATCATTTCGTTTTATTCAAATTATCTTTATTTACAAGTGACATGCAATAAAAATGTCTAAAAATTAAGTGTCATTTCTCGTTCATGACGTTACGCTTCTGCGTAATTGTTGTGACTATTCAGAAGTAAAGACATAACTGAGATATATTTCAATAAACATTTACATACAGTTGTGTTTTAAGAAAAGACAATTATGGAAATATTATCTCAGAAAATGAAAATTGTAGACTGCACTATTATTATTTTATACATATTTGAATACATATATCTTTTGATTTTTTTACATGTATATGTGAAATTATTCAATTATATTTCTCTCTTATGTCTATTTTTATATGTTTTCATAAAATTATCTGAAAATATATGTTAATGGGATGATCTTAGAATTAATTTTGATAATTATCAACGGACTATGATAATCTCAATATACTTATCTTCTGCTATGAGAATAGGTAAGTAGTGTAACGATTTGTCTTGTCCTTGATCATTTTTTAATAAAATGGAATAATAAAGTGGAAAGTATCGTTGTCACTGTTTTATTTATATAAAAAGTATATAAAAATTCATAGCTTGTTCTATCCTTCTCTCACACACTAAATAATATATTATACACTCTAATATTATACACTCTAAACTTTTATCCCCGTTAATATCTTTGCACTTTATAAAATTAAAACTTTTATTTGAATATATAATTAATTTAGAAATTATGTTATTTAGGACGTCGTCCTCATCAAAGAAGGCTCCTTAGGTTTCAGTATCATAGGAGGAACCGATCATTCGTGTACCCCATTCGGTGCAAAGGAACCAGGAATTTTTATATCTCACGTAAGTCTTTAGCCTTATTTTAATTTACAGTAGAGTTTTATAATATTTTGTGTGTGTGTGTGTATGTGTGTGTGTGTGTGTGTGTGTGTGTGTGTGTGTGTGTGTGTGTGTGTGTGTGTGTGTGTGTGT
>NW_017259325.1:941887-944777 GCF_001594045.1 Atta colombica
TTATATGTAACTGTATTAGGTTGTTCCTGGTGGCATAGCAGCCAAATCCGGTAAACTGAGAATGGGTGATAGGATATTGAAGGTGAATGGTACAGATGTAACAAAGGCTACACATCAAGAAGCAGTAATGGAACTTTTAAGACCAGGAGAGCAGATCGTGCTTACTATTCAACATGATCCACTTCCAGAAAGTTATCAGGTAAATAACACAATTTTTAATATAACACCGCTTTTAACAGTTGTTTAGATGCTTATAAAGCTATAAGTCTACAGATTAAATATAATTTTATGTGTGCGTGCGCACGCACACACACACACACACACACACGCGCGCGCGCGCGCACGCACGCACGCACACACACACACACGCACACACACACACACGCACGCACGCATAACAGTTATATATTATAAAATTATACATATTCTTTTATCATTATAAAAAAAAACATTTTATGTTTATATTATTCAATTATTACATCTATATGATGATTTGTATTTCTTTAAACAACATATATGTAGTATTATTAGCATCTTTAAAATATTTATACAGTATGCAACACAAATAGTACAATGATTTCTTAATATCTTTAAATCATTATTCTCAATCCTTTCTGAACACATGCACATTTGAGAAATTATTTTTTTTATGGAAAAATCTTCTCACTTTAATCTTTACGCTTTAGAATTATAGACACTTCATATTAAATAAATAATTTTCAAAAAATATTTCTTTTTTTATTTTTGTTAACGTTTCCAAGGAATGCTTGTTAGTTGCGAACACAATGGCACTCGGTGCTTTAGCGTGTGATTATTTCCTTACCTAATGCGGTTTTTTTTTATAATTTGCCCCGCAAGCTGGTCGAAATAGAGTACATCCCTGTGACAGTAAGTACTCGATGCATTTCACATGACCGTAATTTTTGTTCTCATTTAATGCTTATTGCTACACCAAAGCTGCAAATTTCACTCTCACGTTATGAATGACTCGCTTTTGCTTATGTCGTGCAATTTTACACGAACTTTATTTTATATTTAAGTGCTTTTTGTGCTTTTTTGCCATTATTTATATCAAATGCTAAATAAAAATAATATGATTTTTACTCTATAGAAATTTAATCGTACTTTAGCTCATTTTTACAATTTTTTAAATTATTAACATTAAATTTATCTAAAATTTGCTCGTTTAAATTTTAATGTTACTAAAATGTACACAAATGAATCGTTATTCAACTTAAACAATTTATTATACATATTAATAGTATATATCTTGAAACAAAAGATGATTACTTATTATTAAATAAAATATAATGAGTTATAGTTTTGTATGTGCGTAACATCTTCTATTTTTATAATTTTATGCGAAAACACACGAAAAAGATAAACTGTTTTATAATGAAAATTGATATAATTTGTTTTAGGAATTAGTAATAACAAAAGAAGCTGGTGAGAAACTTGGTATGCACATTAAAGGAGGACGAAGAGGACAGAAAGGTAATCCTTTGGATCATACCGATGAGGGCGTTTTCATATCGAAGATTAATTCGGGTGGTGCAGCTAAGAGGGATGGACGATTAAAGGTGTGTATATATAAGGTGTTTCATAAATGTATGTCAATACTTTGAGAGGTAAATCTATACACTAACATAAATGAAAAACGTGATATGAACATATGCCCTATATATCTTAGTTTTCAAGTTATGGATGATTAAAGAAAATGTTCAAAATGCTCATCAAACAACGCTTTTAATATATTTAATTTAAGATATAATTTTATACAGCGAAGGAAAGTTGGCATTTTACCTTCACTCCACTATAGTCAAACCTTGATCGCTGTTCTTTTCATGGAGCGTTTATTTTTGTTTAACTTTAAGCCATTGAAGATGTTTATTTATTTCGCTTTTAATTAAAAAAAAAAATAAAATATTTACAGTAGTCAGTAGAAGAATACAGACGTATATTCTTGATATTTTTATCTTAATTAATAAACTTATTTAAATATTTTTATTTCCTTTATATTTTTAGATGTTGCTAAAAAATTACCAATCATAATTAAAAATTAAAATATAAATACATATCATTATCTATGTAAAATACATTTATGACATTTTCAGCGATTGGTTTCCCTATTACTATTACTATTACTATTCCCTATTACTATTAGTTAAACAATATCGAACTTTAACTTACGAGCTGTATACGAAAATTGATGGAATGGCAGTAAAACGCCAGCTTTCCTTAGCTGCGTGAAATGGCATCTTATACTTAAATTTATATATTTTATAATAGGTTGGAATGAGGTTACTAGAAGTCAATGGTACATCGTTGTTAGGTGCGACTCATCAAGAAGCTGTTAACATTCTTCGTTGTTCAGGGAATACTATTACATTGGTTGTGTGTAAAGGTTACGATAAAAGCGAAGTTGAATCGATATTAACATTATCCGATGATAGAGATAATAAAGGAGTTAAAATGTCTCACGATTCAAGAGATCCAACTACGGATGATACAAAATCTCTGTCACAAAGTGTATCCAGTTTAGATCGAGATGATGAGGAAGCTGCGATTCTTAGACAAGAACAAGAAATGAAAGCTGAACTTGTTGCCTGGGAACAAGAAGAACGAGAACGTGCCCTTATAGAGCAAAGAGAGAAATCCACACCTGAAAAAGTAAGATTTATTTATTTATACTTGATTTATACTTGATAAATTTCAACAAAATCTGAATTTTGTAGTTTTTATACAAAAGTTTCAAAATATTTTCTATTTGCTATAATCCAAAATGTACACTACATACTGTTGTGAAAGTGTATAACATAATTATCTGCGTATAGTGTGTGTGTGTGTGTGTGTGTGTGTGTGTGTGTGTGTGTGTGTGTGTGTGTGTGTG
>NW_017259325.1:944812-952800 GCF_001594045.1 Atta colombica
GTGTGTGAGAGAGAGAGAGAGAGAGAGAGAGAGAGAGAGAGGGAGAGAGAGAGGGAGAGAGAGAAAGCACCATAATTTTTCTAATTTTTATAAAAAATATAATTATGTTGTAGAACGAATCTGTAAAATGAGGAGATTATTCACTGACGAAAATTATTTCCGATTTTTCGTTTCATGTTATTTCTATATAATTTCAAAGTGACTCATTTGTTTTTCGGAAAAATTTTGAGACGTGACTGAGCCTATAATCATGCCTATGATGTTTTTTTTGCTTAATTTCAAATAATTTCTTGATTTCAATGATGAATACTTGCTTCGTTGACTGATTTCCTCGCTAATTTTGTAGACTAGCCCACTGCAAAGATTTATTTATTTGTTCGATGGCGCAATCCAAGAAATAGGACCTATCTCTGATGAGGTTTTCATAACAATGGATTTTTTTATGATGGATAAATTAGGTTGTTAGGCTATATAATATTCAATCTTCAATCTGAAGAATCCTTAGATCCACTGATACATGGGTTTTTAGTATTTACTAATTTAATGCCGGAAATCTAGATTGGCGCTGGTGATCAAAGATCTCTTAATCATCAATGGAGTCATTTTCTCTTTAAACACGAAAAATCACATATGTGGACGCAGGTGGGATTGAACCCGGATCTACAGATCGCGAGTCAATCGCACCTAGCAGCAAGCCACTCGACGCCTCGCAAAGATTTATATTTTCTAGAAATTTCGAATCGGTTATGATGATTCGTTATATTTATATTTTCTGTTTCTGCTTTTGGTATAGGTACTGGATGTTGTACGTGCAGCAGAATCATTAGTGAGCAAATCAAATAGTCCTGTTGATATGGTTGTACCACCAAAATCACCCGGGGGCACTAAAGATCTCAAAACTACTACGATTGTTATGAGTAAACATACACTAGCACCTCAAAATCCTAATAACGTAAGTATTATATTATTTTTCTTTGAATTTTGCATATACATATGTATTTTATATTTCTTAAGTCTGACAGATTTAAGAATGCACATAGTATGTCTCTTGTATATGTAGTGTAAATTAAATGTCCTAAATATATCTTTCTCTTAAGTATCAATTTTTTGTTTAATTTGTCACGTTTATTTGAAAAAAAATTCAACACCACTCCTTAATTTATTTTGTAATTTCTTACATTTTTATTTGTTTATTATTTGATTAAATATTTTTACTTAATTGTTAATTAAATATTTTTATCAAAAATGAAAAAGAGTAATTTTTCTTACTCAATTTTATTCTAGGACAAATAATATATTCATATTTTTTAAGACTTTATGTAATGTTGCATGAGGTAATTTTATTTCTTTCTCTAATAGCTTACTACCATTAATAGATTTTATTTTATCAATGGCATTGCTTTTCTTTTTTATATTCTGCATGGTTTTCTTACTTCATAGCTTTACGAAAATATGGCATATCTTCACTCATTATTGCTAATCTATAAAGTAAAATGTATAATATAAAATATATTTGTTTATTAAGTGAAAATTGTCGTGCTTAGAAAAGTAAATTAATGTATAGAATTTATATTGTTATAAAACATTTAATTATTTTTGAAATTAAAAGACAAACTAGACTTGAAGGTAATTAATAGAATTAATTCATTATTTTGTAGAAGGCATTTTAATAATTAAGGCATTTTAATTAATTTAATTTTAATAATATTTATCCAAGATGCACATGTACACGTATACGCAACTACATGCAAATGTATAATGTGCATTTCTGCATGAAATGAAAATTTAGATAAAAAGAGAGAAAATGTATTTATATATGCGTGCGTGCGTGCGCGCACGTGCGCGCACGTGTGTGTGTGTGTGTGTGTGTGTGTGTGTGTGTGTGTGCGCGCGCGCGCGCGTGTGCGTGCGTGCGTGCGTGTGAGAGAGAGAGAGAGAGAGAGAGAGAGAGAGAGAGAAGAGAGATGAAGACAAAAAGCTTTTTTGTATTTCAAATTATTTTAAAAGATATATAAATGCTTGTTGCGTTTTTTTACAAAATTAATTGTGAAATGTTTTATTTGTTGTTAGGGGGATCTTAAAACCATTTGTATTAAACCATATAATTTTTTTGTAATTACTTTTTTCCTTTTTTATTCGAAAATCGTTTTCCAAGATTAAAATATTATAACATTAAAATATTATAGCACATATATCTGAGATAGAGAGATTTATGCCAAGAACAATAAAAAAATTCAAAATTGAGATCTTTACTATTTCTTTGTCCAGCGCTCTACTATTTCTTTGTATGGCGCTCTATTCTCTAGAGTTGTCACGTCGTGACAACGTTTGCTATAAAAGCCGTACAATCTGTACTTACTGAAATAGTAATCCAGACTAGGCATTTGCATGAAGAAACAACATGGAGTTCTTAGAATTGGTTTTAGACATTTAATTAAAATGTTATCATTGTACGAAAATTTATGTTTAGGTGTGCGTGAGATATTGATATAGTAATATGTGATGATGTGTCAACACATATTACATGATGTGTCGATACGTAAATCATTTGTGTGTAAGTCTTACTTACACTATGACTAATTTTTAGAAGGAATTTTTAGAATAAAATTCATAATATTCCCCTTAAGGAATATTATGAATTTTATTATGTTATCATGAAATAATAGTTTCAATGAATAATAGTATTTTTAATCAAATAAAAATTAAAATAGAAGATGTTTAAATATTTTAATTTAAAATGTTTAAATGGACTGTACTTATCCAAGTTTTATCAAAATCGATCTTATATAATCTTTTTAAGTCTCTAAATGTTATACACATTTTTTTATATTGATATTTCTTCGCAATATATATAGGAATCGAAGCATTTTCATAGAATTCGTAAATATATCATATAAATAAGATTTCTTACATAATTTCATTAGATACTCTAAATGGCGCATGAAATGTACAGTTGTCAATTGTCTTTAGCATGGCATGTCTGCTGAGCGCCAAAAAGAGAGATGTTTCACATGTTTACAGACAGTGGAAGATGATAGTGCTACTTTGGCTGCCCTCTAACAGGAGTGAGTCGTGCATCTTTCTACTCATTTTTCCTGTATCTGCGTCCATGCCTCTGATTCCGCAGGACTATGCCATAACAAAATATTCTCTAAGAATTAAATGGCATTAACTCGCGTATAATCATGATTTATTGCATTTTTGTATGTCTATTAATGTTATAGAACGTAGCTATTGTTACTGTATTTGTTATTAATACTGCCATTACAACGTTAAGTATATATGCTGATGAGTTAGGTCTATAATTAATTAATTTTTTATTTTAATGAAAACGAGAAATTAGGAATTTTTGAAAAATGATGACGCATAAATGTGATCTTACTGCGCTATGCGCGCATATGTGGATGTATGTCTGTATGTTTGTATGGATATTGTGTGTGTGTGTGTGTGTGTGTGTGTGTATGTGTGTGTATATATATGTATATATATATATATATATATACATACATATAAAATTCATTTATTCATTAGAGATATCGAATAACAAAAATATTTCTGTGATAGTTAGTCCAAGTTATAGTAAAAAATTTCTTATATATTTAATGAGATGTTTTTAACAGTACATTAATCCATAAATTTATTTGCAATGAATTTAGTAACAATATCGTATAAATAAATATGGTTGCTACAGTTTAATTTTAATTAATCATTGGGTGATTTTTCTCAAATAAATGAATACTAAGAATAGGTAATTTGTGATATAAGAATTAACTTTTTGATATAATAGAAGAATCTATATATATATATGAACACAAGAGAAAATTTTTAGAAATTTTTTAATTAGTTTTTCCACTATGTAAGAGTAAATATTTCGGTCATTCAAATAATGAAATTTAATTAGATACTTAATGTTACATATCTATTTTATTTTTTTAAATTATAATATAAGAATACATAAAAAATAATTATGATTTATTTAATGGTTGCTGTCACATTTTGCACAAATATTGTATTATAAGTCTTCTAACTTAAACATATTTTTGAATATATTATTCAGTGTCACTATATTTACTAAACAATTTTAAAGATTAAACATATGCGCGCACACACACACACACACACGCGCGCGCGCGCGCGCGCGCGTATGTGCGTATTTATTATAATTATTATATTTTATGATCAAAAGAATATTTTTCATAATATTGGAGTTGGAATAAAAGTTCGTAGCAATGCGAACTTTAAAATTCAAGTAGCTGTAACAATGTTTGTTAAAAATGAACGAAATTTAAATTTAAAAAAGGGATTTTTAAATTAAAAATCTTTAATTTTAAAAGATCATTATGACTTTTGAATTTCTGTGAATTATATGATAAGTTTTACATATAGAGGCAAGAAAAAATGAAAAATCTCTCTTTGTAGACCTGTCACAGGTCCAACAAAAACTTGTGAAAATATTTAATTTTCTAATGTGAAAGCTTAAAGTTTTTCCTACCAAATTGTTTCTTAAAAATGTTGCTAAGATTTTTTGGCTCTGATGGAGAAAAATCACGAAAAACTACATAGATTAAAACAAGATCTTAGAAATTATTAGTTACGAATCTAAAAATTCATAGATATTCTTAGTGAGACGTAGAGTTTATTTGGAAAACCAAGAAATTTTCCGCTATTTCCAGATATTTTCTGATGCTGTATTATGAGTTTTACGGAACATTCTTTCATCTTGTATCACGAAACAAACAACGTCACTCTATGTCTTAATACGAAAAACTAAAAATTTTTTAAATCTTGTCTCAAGTCTCAATCTATGTAGTTTTTCTGTACTTTTTCTTAAAATTTTTTCGGCCAGAGATTATCGTAGATTAAATAAAAGAATCATTTTGACTTTGATTGTTCATGATTTCATTTCATTAAAATCATTCTACTGCAAAAAAAAATAAATTTTTTAAGTTTAAGTTTCATAGAATCAAGAATTGCTAATTTTTTTAAAAATTATGTATACATTCAAATGAAATAGCATTACGAACTTTTGTCTCAACCTAATATATTTATAAAAATTGCCAATAATTATTTCATATTTTGTTAGTAAATGTAAACAAATATTAAATTTATTTTAACAGTAAATGTATCATACTGCATTATAGAAAAATTAAAGAGAAATAATATAATTTTAAAGTAGGTTTCATACATGTGCGTGCGTGCGTGCGTGTGTGTGCGCGCGCGCGCGCGCGCGCGTGTGTGTGTGTGTGTGTACGTACTATGTATTATAATTCAATCAGGAAAAATATATGCATATTAGATATATTTTTCGCAGTTGAATTGTTATCTATATTACTGTTAGTTTTGAAAAAGCATATAATATGTCTTATTATTCGATGCACAAAATTTTATTGATTATATATAATTAATTTATAATTACATATGTATGTAGCGAGTATCGTGACATCTTGCATTTTATTTTGGCTGTAATTTTTCTTTTTTTAAAATATCGATTTTTTAATTATGCTTATCTTTTAATAAGCATATTTAGACCAAATTTAGATTTCTAGAAATAATTAAAACTGATCAATTATTACCATTTTTATATCAATCAAGACTAACTGTTTTAAAAAGATAAAATAACACGTGATGAATTTTACTTTACAGAATGCTGTTATTAATTCCTTTCTAAATACAAATTTAGTAACGATAGAAAAATAATATTTTTAATTTTAATTGTTAAGAGTTACAATATTGTGACCGTGTGTTGAATATTGGCCTTTGTCTCAGTTAAATTTATTAATAGTCTCGACAGTACATTAGTACTACAATTAAGTCATATCATTATTGAAATTTGAATCAATGTATCTATATATTTTCTATAAACATTATATGTTCATATAACTCTAATGGACCAGATGTTTATATATTATTACAAACTATCAAATAAGCTAATATTTACTTAAAGATATCTGAGAGATGTTAATGTTAAAGTTTCCAGTTGATCGGAATAGGAATGAAATTTGGATGTTTTTAAGATAATCTGCCTATGCACAGAAGTTTTCTGAACATGGTTATAGTTATAGTTATTCCTGTTGTAAAATATATGAATATTATGATAAAAATACTTTTTTCATAATTATATATTTAGATAGGAAAAGAAGAGATATGTATGTGTGTGTGTGTACACACACACACACACACACACACACACACACACACACACACACACACACACACACACATATATACATATATGTATATATTATTGAAGGATTTTACTGTTTTTAGGATTTTATTATTTTACTGTAATGTAGTTTTACTTAAAAAACTAATTTATTACATTGTTTCATATAATATCTTACAGTAGAGGAGACTGTTTACCATGACAATTTTCGTACAATCAAACAATGAAATAATAATTTTTTTACGTACATACTTTCTCTTAATTTCAACACATAAATAAAATGCGATTTTTACAAATTTTTTAAAACAAAATTATGTATTATTTTTTATCCTTAACCATTTAAGAAGATCGAATATAAAAATCAAAGATTCAAAACAGAAATTTCTATATGCTTAATTAAATTTATTTAAATTTTACAAAAGTATATAGATATAAAGCAATAAAACTAAATAAAATATACAAAGTTCTTATATTTGAATGATGCAAATATATTTTCAATATCATAGAAAATATGATTAAAAATCAAATATAAATCATGTAACACATCTCTAAATTATTCTATAAAATATAAAATATATTTCAGATTGCAAAGTAACATAGTGAGACAAAACTTGCTAAGTGTTCTGAAATATTTGAAGCATGTAACAGTCTCCACTACTACTATCGATATATACGATGGATAGGGCACAAATACAGAATTTTTAAAAATAAATATAAGAGAACATGTTTAACATACCGATTATATGTTTATAAATTATGCGCAACAGGTTGCATGATTTATTGCAATAATAGTACAATTGAAAGACATACACATAGACAGTCATAAGCAGAAAAGCCGATCGGACAAAGAAGTTTGAAATTCTTCTTTAAATCCTATATAGATTTTGTATGACATGTAACATTTGTGAAATAAATCTGTTTTAAAGTATAAGTATCAAACTTTAAAGAAATTTATATTTAATAATCTATCATAGTAATATTTCATAGTAATATTTAATTTTACTATTTAATTTTACTGAACTTCTATTAAGAAGTAAATAACGATTTATCATTAAAAAAATGAGCAAATATTTTGTAAACTATAGTTTTATAGATTAATAGAGTGGTGTTGGAATAATTCGCATATATGTATTTTGTGTTATAATATATATTAATTAAATAGCAATATGTTGTTGTTTGTTTTGCATGTAATCGAATACGTCACGATAAACTATTTTGTTTTATTTAAATTGTATTCCACTAATTAAATAATTAATATAATTTTCCATGTTATTTACTCAGTCAAGAACAAATGAGACATCTGGAACATCAAAGGATTTTTCTTCGTCCAAATCATCTACAATTCCTGATCTTCCTAAGGCAGCAAATTTTGAACGTTCTACTTCAATGCAAACTTTACCATCTCGAACGAAAACAAAATCTTTGCCAAAACGCAGTATTACATTTGCCGATCTGCCGCCATCTTTAAAAAAGAGTTCAGATTCTATCGTTTATTCGTCCCATGTTAAGCCTACTCTATCTAAAATTGAACAGTCGAATCGGCCATTGCAGGAAGCATCTACTTCTCTTCCACAAGTTATTTCCTATCAAACACCTGCACGTTTCCAACTTCCTCCAACACCTCTAACTGCTCCCGAATGCTGGGAAAATCTTGATACTTCGGCTTCTTTTAGCAAGCGACAGATAGCACGTTCTGTTGGAAATGTTCAGGTTGAGGTGGGTTTGAAAAGCATGTTAACTGATAATAATATTAATATATTAATAGAACATACACACACACACACACATACCCCCCCCCCCCACACACACATCTACATATATATCT
>NW_017259325.1:952900-954997 GCF_001594045.1 Atta colombica
CATTATTCGAGAATATTATTCGGTTAAAATTTGATATTATTAAATTGTTGATTTTTTTCTTATACAAATAGTCTAGAAATAAATATGCATATTTATGATGCTATAATGTTATATATTGTTGCAAAAAATTACTATCTTTTTCTTTATAGGTTTTTTTTTTTTTTAGAAGACACTTTCTCCGAATCCGATCGGATATCCGACTCGAAGAAATCGTCTTCTCGGATATCTGAGCGAATACCGGATATCCGATATCCCATATTTGGTATTTGTTGATCCGGTGTATACCTAATACATATATATGTATACTGGAACAAAGTTCTCATAATCTAAAAAATGAATTTGTTCATTAAATTCGACTAATAAAAGCGTCAAATTTCTTTAATGCAATCCAATCTAATCTTATCTATCTTATTTATTTATGGCATGTATTTATGGAGACTGGATGCAATATGTAATTTGTTTATTTGAGATTATTATATTATAATTACTCTATATGAAAAATATATAAATCGATATTTATTTGTGGAAATGTTTACAAACACAGCAATCTCCAACTTCATCTCCAACACCACCATTGACAAAAATGTCAGTCAGCGATAAAAAGAAGTTATTCGAAAGTGCCATGGAAGAACATTTGAAACCCTCGCCTAAACCAGGTGAGAATATATATATGTGTTTCGTGTATATGTACACCATATACTTTAAATATTATATATATTTTATGCTTATATATAAGATATCGATTTCAAAAAATAAATCAATAATTTTATACATTACAGATAAAATATTCAGTTTTTTAAGTCAAGACGAGGTAGAAAAAATGAGACAAGAGGAAGGTAAGCTGTTATTTGTAAATAAAGCTGATCAGTTTTTTTATTTATGTTATTATATTTTTTATCTTAACATAATTGAAAATAACTATAAAAACCATGTTTTTATAGAAAAAAAAATTGCCACTTTGACGCGAGACGAACTCAAATCATGGGCACAACTTGATGAAAACGAAGGTCTCGAAGATTTTGATACAATGGATGATCAGGATAATGGACGACCTAAGTAAGCTTCAATCTTCACGTTTAAGGCTGGTATTCATAGTCGATTCTTATATTTTAGATTATCTTATGTACAGTCTTACGATATCATAAACCAATCGGAGAGCCACATTAGTATTTTAAGAGATTACTTAAAATAAGAACAGACTGTGAAAACTGGCCTAAATCATTCCTTATTTCGAAAATAATGCAAACTATTACGATATATATTCTACGCATCGATTAAATGATAACATTTATATCTAATATAAATAAGTATAAAAATATACAACTAAATATTTAATTTACAAGTATTGTAAACAAAATTAAGAAAAATTATTAGATTACATGAATAAAACGTATTATATCAAAATTTCTAAAAAATTTAAAAAGTTATGTTAATATTATGTTTATATTATACATGTTAATTGATTTATACAATCTATATAACAGAATACACAATGTTTTTATATAAATCTTGTATAACCTGGTTAATAATATACTTATAAATATGTTTAACTTTAGAATAAATTCATTTTTTTGCAAGAAGAGGGAAAGAGAGAGAATGAAAGGATGGGAGGAAGAGAGAGAGAAAAAGAATATATACGTATATAATGTTTATAATGTTAAACATTTGTATGTTTAACCTTGAATATTAACAAGCAATGTATACGTTATAGACTGCATAACCGTATTATGATTAATTGCGATACCAAGAATAATTTTCAGATTATTAAATTGTTAGAATCTAATAGTTTTTATAATATGATATTCAAAATATTATTATTATTAAATTATTATATAATTAGTTATGGTTAATTCTGAAAAGTGTAGAAATTGAAGTTTTTTTATTTATGTTTCCAAGTAAGTGATAGCACATTTTAAGATATCTATTAGAAAACTCAATTTTAAACTTTAACAATATTTGAATATAATTGAGTATAATTATGTTTTACATACGTATGCTATATTTGCATTTTTATTTATTGCCAATAAGTTTTAGATATGAATTTGTTACAACTTATATATTCCTATAATATATTCTGTTATTGTTTATATTTCTACG
>NW_017259325.1:955457-956124 GCF_001594045.1 Atta colombica
TAAATAAATGTATATACAGTACGAAAATATTGAGGCTGCAATAATTTTTTAAATTATAAGCCAACTTTAACTGCTTATAAGTCCAAAACTATTTTATTTTTATAGTTTATTATTAATGGATTCCTTTGGAATATTCTAAGACAAAAATTCTAAATAAAAATGTCAAGGCTGTAATTGTTTTTGAATTATAATATAAATTGGTTTTGAATTACTATTTTTGATCAATTATAATTAAAAAACTATTGTAACTTCGATTAGAGTTTTTTAAATTACCATTTTACCTCTAAAATATTCTATAAAAGTATTGTATTGTGATATCCTGTACGTGTATACACACACACACACACACACACACACACACACACACACACACAAACTTTTGGCAACGACCTGTAATGTGAACAATCTAAATAACACAATTTTGTGTTGTCTCTGCACTTAAATAAATGTAAAGTTTATAGCGTATATCATTCGTGAATATGAATTCTCATTACTTTCCAGTAGCCGACTGAGCTCGCGAAGTTCGATACCTCTTATTCAGAATGTTCCCAGCAGCGTACGGACAGCAAAAGCGGAACGTCGTTTGAAAGAACGTTTAATACAACAGGTATTATATTTCAATATTTATTTATTTGTCATTTTATTATTTTATATATATATATATATA
>NW_017259325.1:956581-959678 GCF_001594045.1 Atta colombica
ATATATATATATATATATATATTTATGTATATGTGAATGTATGATATATACTTCTTCATAATTTTAATTTTATATTCGAAGGGTCTTATTTCGGATGAGGATGAAGAACACCTTTTAAGTCCTGCAGAACAACGAGCGCTTAAAGCAGAGAAACGTGCTGCTTGGCGACAAGCGCGTCTTAAATCTCTCGAGCAGGTAAAAGTTGAAAGATTCTATACATTTATAAGTATTGATAATAATATAACGTTATTAAAATAGATCTGTGAAATAAAATAATGTTTCTTTTTTATAGGATGCACTCCAAGCACAGATGGTTATCAGAAAGATGAGTGAAATAATGGATACTGCTAATAAAGAAGAAGATACGCAAGATACGACTGTTGCAACCGGATCTATTCCTGATCAAGAGAAAGCAGTCGAGGTAAAATTTTGGAAGTAGTATCTCAGGACGAAGTTAATTATATAATTTAACATATATAACAAGAACCTGTAAGCTTGATTATTTCAAAGTTATGTGTTTAACCCGATTATTTACTAATCGCTGTCTTGCTCGCCTAAACTAACACACAGCATTCATGAAGGAAAAAAAATCATGTTATTACAACGGTTCCCATTTGTCTGTCTTTTACTATCTTAGTTTACTACGTTACGGCCGTCTAGCGCAGATTTTCCTAAGCTCGCTGTGCGCAGTAAAGTGGGTCCTCCTAAAGAGATACGCGAATCTGAGAAAGTAGTGGACGAGAAGGTCACTCGGCGTACCGAGGAATATCTTGACGAAGTGACGGGCGAACGTCGTGTACGAACTGTCGAATACGTCGAGAAGCTCATTGAGCGTCAGGTATTATGCTTGTAAAACTTGGCACGAGCGTTTAAATACCACATTTATATATAAATGAAAGGATTAAAAAGCACAATAATAAATTATCACTGTTGCAACTATCTTTGGACTGCACCGTATTTATTCCAATTTTTTTTTATCCTTTTATCTTATTTACGGATATAAATGAATATATTCCATATGCCAGATCGCATATGTTTTGGGGAACTTGCGAGCTTATGAGACATTAACATTTGTTTGACAATTGATTGTTTAAAAACTATTGTCGATAACATTAATTAAGTAAAATAGTAGGGAGTAAATTACAAGAAGACAATGCTGAAAATCTAAAAGGCACTTAAACATAAGGCAACATTAATTAAATTCAACATATCTTATACGCGTGTACGCTATAAAATTAT
This sequence comes from Atta colombica, assembly GCF_001594045.1. Classification (NCBI taxonomy): domain Eukaryota; kingdom Metazoa; phylum Arthropoda; class Insecta; order Hymenoptera; family Formicidae; genus Atta; species Atta colombica. The sequence continues at coordinate 957,821 of NW_017259325.1, forward strand.
TTTATTTTAAAAAATGTTACAAAATTAAGAAATAAGTGTTTTTACTTGTGTTTTTATTTATATGTATCTATGTAACATCTATGTACTGTGTTTGTTCAATTATTATTATTGTGTTATTGTTATTTCAAGATTCCGTCGCTTACATCGATGGTACATTATGCACCATCTTGAACTATGAATGTTACTTCTACTGATCTCACTAACAACTTTTTCCTACTCATTGGTAATTTGGTTTTTATATATCTTATGTATACATTTTAAATTTTAAGCTTATGGCTTTATATCTGTATGTAGTATACGCATGACTTATTTTGTTTATTCATTTCTATGTTCGAGATGTTTTTTGTTGCATGTACAGATGTAGAATTATGCTAAAGGAAGTATCAGAACTCAGGAAAACATAGGACAATTAACATACTTTTTCTATAAAAAAAATTGGAATTTTATAAACAACTCTTCTGAACAACAGAAATAAACAGTGACGCTGATGTAAATCTGATGTACATACATCCGCAAACAGATATAATAGAAATTGATATGTCATTTGATCTATGTAATCTCAAATCTTAATATTAAATTATCAATTTATATATTCTACAGATATCACAAGATTTATTAGAGTGTCTGTTGCAAACTATAAAAATATTTTAATTGCATCATTTGCAACATATGCTTTATAAATCCAGAAATCCAGAGATTTGTGCACGATTAACTACGATTAAAATTTATAATTTATACATTTTAATTAGGTGGAAACTTTGAGGGAGAAGATTATATCATTGGAATTAAGCAATGCAGAAGAGGATGTGGAAAGCATAACCGGCACTGGTGCAAGCGATGCTGAAAGTGAAAGTGAAGATACCACGGGACAAAATATGACTACTAGTATCGTAAAAGAAAAAACAGATTCTCATCTTACGACTGATACATCTGAAATTGCAAATGAAACATCTAAAACAAATGCAAATATTACTGCTGCATCTGCAAAAAAGAAAAAACGTAAACGGTCAAAAAAAGGTCGTCACTGACAAAATATTTCAATGCGTATCCTAATAAGCGATAGGTACGTTGATGTTAAAGACTTGGATAAAATCGATGAAATTTTTACTATTCCAATATTTTACTACTGCACAAATTCATCGTGTAACATCATTTTATGTGAATATGCATACATTTATGTTATATAGATAAATTATACATATACGCTTATATGTATATTTCAATCGATTCTTTTTAGTTTTCAATGCATCAGTATATATGATTGTCATATAATATATTTTTATTTTATCTTTCTTTTTCTTTACACAAATGTAACAAGTAATATGAATATATAAAAATGGCGATCTGGCTCTAAATAAACGTATTGTATTCAATGAAAATATAATATACAAATCTTCGTAATTGATTCAGTGAATACAATACATCCATTATCTGTGTAGAGGTATAACTACTATTTTTATTATATTTTGTATATCATTTTGTGTATCATCACGTATGTATTACAATTTCGTAAATCTAATAAGTGTTAAAAATTGGTACAAATGCATATTTTGAACAATTAAACATTATATTACTGCATTTTTGTATGTTATCATCGACACATTTAACAATTCATAAATTTCGCTTGAAATTTTTTAACTCATCGAGTATAAATTAATTAAATTTAAAAAAAGAAAGAGATTAAAGATAAAAAGGTAATCAAGTAATATTTCAGTGACAATTATTTTTTGAATATATTTTTTAGCACATTCTAATTTTATTTAAAATATAGGGATATATTTTAATATTCGTTTTATTTTTTGATCATGTGTAATACTTATACACATATACGCAATGGTTTTATATATATATATATATA
>NW_017259325.1:959823-973042 GCF_001594045.1 Atta colombica
ATAACATTTTTACAGTGTCCATTGTCATATACTGTTATTTGTAATTCATTGAAATATGTTTTAAAATTGTTCTTTCTATAACTTCTCTAACTTTGCTGATATCGTATAAAGTTATCAATAATTAATTATTGCTGAAATAATATTTAAATTGTAGACTTTAGATGGCCAATTGCTTACCTTATGTGTGTTTGTAGAATATTTTATTTATTTGATATGATTTTAATTAGATAATTTTTACGAAGCTATTTTGATTTATAATAGAAGAATGTAGAAAAAGCCAATTTATTATTTGAGTCAAATAAGAAAATATCAAATTTCGATTTACTTTAATATAAATTATTCGTATTGAGAAGTATTACCTAAAAATTGGACAAAATAGACGTAGATTATTATATACAATTTAATAATTTGAGTATATAAATTACAATGAAGTTTACATCTATTTCTATATATATTTAATACTTTAAATATATTTGCATGTACGCCAGACTGTGAAAAATTTAAGACATCACACTTTTTTATATAATTTATCATCTATAATGTATTCGTAATATTAATATTGTCTTTAAGAGTATTATTTTATACCGAATATTTTTTTACATTTGTTAATCAAAAAATATACGGTTAAAAAAATATATTTATTTGATAGGGAATATACATAATATGAACATACATGGAATTTTTTCCAACGAGTGTAAATAAGTAAAATTAAATAAAATTGCGAGTTTCTGCTGTTTAAAGTGCGATTAAGAATGAGGGACCAATGAATGAAATTAAGCAAGTTTGTTCATTATATAGGAAAAGCATTTGAAAAATGTATTATTGATAATGTTCAGATGTTAGAATTTTAAATTCTATCCTTTAGAACACTAATTAGTGTATTATGTATTAGTATATATAAGCGAGTAAAGAAAAAACTAAATTTTATTTTACTAAAACAATCTATCTAATTGAGATATTTTTATCTTTAATTATCCGACACATGTCGAAACTATTTATTAATGCATTTTTGCAATTTTTAAAATCATTTAATTATATCATTGTTGTAGAAATATTATTAAAAGTGCCAATGTTAGTACTTTTTCATATAAGAATACATCATGTATTTCGTTAAAATATCTAATTATCACACAAATTTATTATATAGTTACTTATTTCGCTGTCTTTCTTCCTCAATTTTATTTCAGCAATGTAGTGCATCATTATCATATAAATTGTACAACATAGATCCAATATTAATCTATACGAGTTATTTTTTACTTATAGCAAGATACAATTCTTGCCTATCAAAGTTTAATAATGCGTAAATGTGGATATTAAATATATTTTGATTTTGAAATGCTTTTAAATATTACAAAATATTATTAAATTATTTATTAATTATATTAACTATGCATTTTAAAATCATCTTATGCTTTTATTTCTTTATTACTATATCTATCTAGATTTAAAAAACTGTGGAGGGGAATATAAATGCTGAATATGTCATAAGCATATGAAACATAAAATAGATTAATAAAATAGATTAATAGATAAATCATAATAAAAAAAAATTAATTATGCATAAATCTTAAGTTTTCTTTTATAGATCTGTGTCTTTCAAATTCCTTATTATTTATAAATTAGAAAAAATATCCTTTTCTCTCATGAATAGCATAGTAGTATGCTCGAAAACAAAAGATTTTATGTAATTACTGTTACATTGTAAGTGTATATTTTATATTTTTTCTTATGACTTTACCATTGTGAAAATTTACAAATTTGAGTGGTAACAAGCAATAATGTATCTTTTAAGATATTTTATCAAGAATTTAAGATTTTAAAATATAAAATGGTTATGTAAAAATAAAAATAATTTGTGCACCTATTTGTAATAAATAATTGATATTTTATTCATAGGATGTGCATTTATTAAGATCTAGTATATTTTTATTCCTGTTTAATGGTTATACTATTACGTTAAAGTTTATTAATTATCTCTCTCTCATCAACTGCACAAAAGAACTACACATACGTAATTCTCTGGATAATATATATTGTAAACATCGTAAATTATTTTAAATGAATTATTTTAAATGAAAATTTTATCTGCAGTTACTTTTTTGCTGCTATTATACCTTCCAATTGAGTCTGAAAAAAAAATTATAATTGATTTATGTATATATAATACAATCATTGATTTATGTGATAATAATGTTTTATAATATGAATAATACTGTTTAATTCATAACGATTTAGTAAATTTATATAGAATAATCAAATTGAAAATACATTTTGCAAAGTATGTTTTGCAATTATATTATTTCATTTTATGCATTTAAAAATATTTATATTTTTGTAGCTCTCCATCTATATTTATGTTATTATAATTAATCTCTTCTAAACAATTAGATAAGAGACAATAATTAAAATACAAAAAATCTAAATACAAATATTTTGAAATGCTTAAAATACAGATATATATACAGAGCTACATAAATACAAATATTTAAGATATTGCAATACACGAATATCTATAACATAAATGCTCCCGTACTATCTCAAAATCGAATAAATATTTTTACCTTTAATTGCGTATTTGTTTTTTTAAGAAATTGCACTTCCTCCATATGTTTTTTTTCCTCCGCTTCCCTTAATTCAGCCGATCTTTTCTCAGATTGATCATACTTGAGTCGTAATTCCACAATTATTCTCTCCAGCTCAATTTTTTGTACTTTCAATTCCTCGGCTGTATTAATCAAATCTTCTTTGCCTTGCTCGGCCTGTAAAAATCTTTCATCAACGATTGTATATTTATGATAGTAAATTTTATAGACTGCAATAGTAAAATAGTAAAATAATTCTGTACGTGTCTTATATATAAACGCGAAAAAATGTGTATGATATTAGAAAGATAGGTACTTGCAATGCTTTACGCATCCCGAAAGCGATACTACTTTGATACAATGTCTGATACGCAGCTAATGTCATTTTGATTTCGTCCCGTACTCGCAATAAAAGTAATCCACGTTCGGCGCAGTTTATAGTTACTTGTCGTATTAATTCATCTGAGAAACATGTAATAATATACAATTTACTCAACCATATATTTCAATTTAGATATAAAAAAATTTAGATATACATGAGCATGTATATATGCACGTATATACCGAAACATTGTGTATAGAGCTGCCTACGAACAGGACAAATACCAGTTTCTCTGGCCTGCCTTTGTTGCAATCGCATATCAAGTTGCTCTTGTAAATTTATCACATCTAATCTCGTTGCAGGAGTACTTGATACCTAAATAATATATATATCGTACATTTATCGACTATTACACATTGTAGATTTGAAAAGGTAGCTTTAAGAATGTATTTAATTTTACACGCTGAGTCCATATCTGATCATCCTCCTCCCATTCTTTCGGCGGTAAAATTCTATTTAAAATTTCAGTGGTTTCTCGTCGTGCATCAGCTGGAGCTGAGGGTGTTGGAATTTTGCAAGCAGCTATACCAATTTTCGCTGGTTCCTTACGTACCTATTGTTTAATTAAAAAATGTTTATAGAAATCAATGCTTTAAACAGTCTAGCTGGAGCTTAAATGTTTGTATGATTCTATGTGAATATTTATATTTATATATTACACATGTAGTCTTTTAAAACGCGAGCTGAAAATGATTTTTCAATCTTGAAACGCTAACTCTATTAAACTACCGCAGTAATATCACGAGTTAAATTGACTAACAATTTAATAATTTGATGCTTTTTTGCATCTTTGAATGATTATTATAATACTAAGTGACATATCAAAATTTATAAATAATTAATTCTTATTGCGAAAAATATTACCTCGGCTGGGGGTCAAACTCGGATCTCTTGCTTTCCAGTTGAGCGTCCTAAGTTTTTAGACTACCGAGGATGTAATATGTCACTCAGCATTATTAAGATCAAATTGTTAAATTGCTAGTCAATTTAACTCGTGATATTATTGCAGTAGTTTAAAAGAGTCAGGGACTGCGCACAATAAAAAGAATAGGGAACAGAGAACAGAGAATAAGAATTTCAATCTATCAAAATTCATGTGTTGTGAAATACACAGTTTCTGATAGGTTGAAATTCTCTATTCCCTTTGTTTTTATTGTGCGGAGTCTCTTAATGTTTCAAGATCGAAAAATCAAATTTTCGCACATGTTTCAAAGGACTACATATACAGTAATATAAATTCATATAAAATCATACAAGCATTTAAGATCCAACTAAACCATTTAAGAACTGGAATTTAATTGCACATTTCGGCTGATTTTCAGTTTGATTCCTGCTCGTTATTTCATCAACTCGCGTGTAGTCCGTACCGATCAACATTTAGATTGCACGCAGATTGATGAAGTAAGAGGAAGGCTGAAAATCGGCCGAAATATGCAATCCCATTGTTAGAAATGTAACTGCGAGCTTCTTTTACATGTAAATGAAGCTTGTGAACGAAATTAAAAGTAATGAATGATTTAACTGAAAATTAAGTTACAGTAGTTATTTAAGTATGAAATAGTTATTAAAGTATGAATGAACGTGCACATTAAATTTATGAAATTTATAATGTACTTTTAATAAAATTTTATCAAAAGTACATTAAATTTCATAAATTTTCATGAAAAATACATTAAATTTTATGTACATGTACACAAATATACTTTTTAGATATAAATACATTAAATTTAATGTAATGTCTTGAAATTAAATTCAAATTGTGCAACTTAAAAGTTAATAAAATTTAAAAACATTTCTAACAATGCAGCTTTGGTTTAAGATATTGATTTCTAGTTTGTATTATCACACACACATACTATATTATTTTGTAAAAAATATTTAGTGAATAAAAATAAACAGATATTATGTATTTATTACTCCATATTTGCATATATACATGCAGCATTATTATTTTTTTTAAATCATAATTTATATAAAAACATAAAGATAAAAATTTGTCGTACCTTCTCTGGATGAGTCGTAACCGAAATTGGAATATCGTACTTGACCAGTGTGTCCATAGCAGGAAATCTACGTTCTTTGATTGTTGTCGCCATTTGCTTAAATAAAGGATTTACGCAGAACGTAATTATAAAGCGCTATTGTATTATTACACGTTGAATATTATTTATCGCGAGTTACACGAGTATACAAGTAATAACTTCCATTCGTAAAGTTGGTAGCTGAAAAAACGTCGTCATGGAAACATTGATGCACCGCATCATCGCTCACAGCTCACAGCCGGCTTTTACCTTTATTTTACCGCCTAAAACGCCGGTCATTCGATGGCTCGATCCGTTTCATTTTATATCAAGAGCAAGCTTAGTGCGAGCACAAAATAAGAGTCGATTTTAATATTCAATTTTTAATTAAAATGATATGTAAAGTGTATTTACGTTTACTTCAAAGTTAAATATTCTGCTACAGTTATGATAGGTGTGTATCCTGTTTCTTCCGTTTATATAATTGCGAAAAATGGAATGAATATAGAAATATACACGAAGATTTTTTGTAAATAATGGTTTAATATTTGCAATTTATCATTTAAAATAAAATTAGATTTTGTGTGTGTGTGTGTGTGTGTGTGTCAAATTTATAATTGATTACTTCTAAAAAAATATCTATACAAATATTTGCATATACGTAAATTTAAATTTATCCAAGATAAGATTTAAAGCTGCAATGTATATTATTATACAATGTTATTAATATTTTTCACAGTATTTTATATTAAATATGATTACTGTACAATGGTATATCTAAATCATAAATCTCTTATATTTTGTTGTTATTATTATTATGATTATTGTTACAAATATTTTAAAGATAAAGGATATTACATATAATTTTACATACATGCAATTAATAATTAAATAACTGCATTTAACTGTAAAAAAAAATGATCGCTCAATTCATTTGTACTTAAATCATCCATATCATCATTGCTTTCATCGAAAATATCTTGAACAGTGCCTGTTACAGTTTCTGTACCATCCATTACGCTTCCTACACAAAACGTTGTATGCTCTGTATGATTATTTGTATTGACTTCCACATCATTTTCCATATGCTGAGTATCATTCTCTTCATCTGTATTTAAATAAATCGTTTCTTGAATTTTGTTGTTACTTTTACTGGTATCTGAAATACCATTATTCGGGAGAGCTTGCAAAACCGATAATGTTGGAAGTGGAAATCCATAATTTAACAACTTTTTGTATCCATTCGTACCACAAATTTCTTTAATATCCACTGCCATTGTTAGAATTTTTTCAGAATAGTTTTCCTTCGTACAGTCTACCATTATATCGTAAAATTCACTCGTACTTCCATCTAAGAGTTTTCTTCTTCTCATAAAAGTTTGCATATTTAACATTTTTCTTCTATATGTATTTGTATTTTTCTCTGCTCGCTCGAGGTATTTTGAAGCCTTATCCAATTTCCAATTGAGTTCTTTTATTTGTTTATCTCTTTGCTTGATTTGATTTTCTAGCTGTCTCTTTTGTTGACTTTCGATAGTTATAGTTTTCATTAACTTTTTATTCATTTCTTCCAAATTACTCATTCTGTGCGATAAATCATAAATCAACTTTTGTCTACTATCCATTTTTTTACAGCTTGTTGAAGATGATGTGCCATCCGTACTTTTATTCAATTCATTCATCTGTTTTTCCATTTTCTTTGTTCTTGCTTTGAGCATTATATTTTTATTTTGCCATTTTTTCTCCAAGTCCTTGAGCAAAATAAGTTGATTAGTTAATTGCCCAATAATAGTCTCTTGTAGTTTCACTTTTTGTTGTAATTTCTCATATTCACATTTATTAGCATTATCCGTCGTTGGTTGTTCGATAATGCTATTAATTGTGTTATTCACTTCTGGATCCTTCTCTTCATCCATATTCGATGACGGTAATTTTGTAGTTAGACATTCATCATTTTGTAAACTTGACAAAGCATCTGACATTTGATCATTGTTTCGTGACGCAATACTTGTAATACATGGTGAAAAAATATCATTGCATTTATTTATAGAATTTGTTTCTAATGGATAATCATTTATTGTAATGATAGAAGTAACAGACGCATTATTTTCTTGCTGTAAACAAGTATTATTGTGTTCTTGAATAGTAAAATCTTGTGTATCTTTAAATAAATCTTGCATAATATCAACTACATCCTCGCGATCGCCTGTAACTTTGACTGTAAATTTTGTTGTATCTGATACAGCACCGTCTTTATTATATTCTATAGTTTCAGATATATTTAGTTCTTTTGTTGATTCATTTTCTACTTCTACATCCAGTATCATTGTAGAAGTATCACTGTTAAGCATAGAATTTGTATCCTCAAAAGATGTATCTTGAATTGGTGTTTTTATAGATTTCATAATTTCCTTTCGAGTTGTTTCTTCACAGTTTACAGCAGTCCTCGTGTTCGACGCAACGTATAAATTTTCTCTACTGGTAGTGTTTTCTATACATTCAGTTTCAGTGAGCTTTTTATCATTAGTAATATTATCGATATTTGTAGTATGTTGATTCTGTTTATCATTTTCATTAGTTCCATTGTTAGAAAATGTATATCTAGGAACGCGAACAAATTCTTCACTGCTTTCACTACCAAAAATAATCTCGATGTTATCTCTATTGTCAGTAAGCATATCTCCAATTTCATTCCTCGACGAATATTTATAATTTATACTTTTATGAAACAATGGCTGCGTTACCGTATCTTCTAAACTTCCTTTCCAATTCGTAGGAATTGAATTTAGTTCTTCTACATTAGATGTACTCATTTCTTCACGACCATCACAAATTTGCTTTAATTTCTCCTCTATCTCATCATAATCATCATTGAAGATGTCATTTTCTTGTTTCGTTTCTGTTTTTAAATCCTCACTCTTATCAATTGAATTTGTCTTTGCTATAAAATTACTAATAGATGTTTTATTCTCCGTACTTGCTTGCTTTTCAGTATCATTTTCTTTAATATCACATTCTATCTCCATACTATCATCTGAAATTATAATACTTTTTTGTTGAAGATTGTTCGTAATATCTATATAATGTCCATGAGATGCTTGTTGTTTATTTTCTATCTTTTTTGGAAAATAATTTACTTGTTGTACAAGCGATTGTATAGATGATTTATCAATATCCTGTAAATCAGAATCTTTTTCTTCCAAGTGACTGGATGAATGATCAGAATCATTTTCTAAAAATTCCACCATGTAATAGTCTTCATTCTTCATATTAGCTAATTTGATGCGTTTCTTGGCAGATTTCCTGGTTGACGTTACGGTAAAAATAGATGGAACAGCATTCTTTTTTAGTCTGAGTTTACCACTTTGAGTAATAACCCATTCCTGAGGTTCAAAATGTACGTGACAGAGAAATGAATTGTTAGATGGTTCCCAATCGGCTCTAGCAACACGATCCTGCCAAACTTGTCTCAATATTGGATCCCGAGGAAAACATTTCATAATATATCCTTTTTCACTACGATTGTTACAACCAATAGCTGCGCAACCTGGCATTTTTCATCAGTCAAATATAAATAACCTGCAAATTTGGAATAACATCAAAATTATAGCATAACAGCACAGAAAAGAAACAGCATTAGTAATTATACTTCAAGAAACAGCAAGAAAAATACATATTAAATGTATATTATCCTTCCTTTCATCTTTTCCCATGTAAAATGTGAAAATAGATTTCATTGTAAAAACGAAGGAAAGTGTAATTGAAACAGACTTTTAATTGTATACATTTTGACAAATTATTTTTATATACTCTACATGTTATATCGTTTGACGAAATTTAAAAAGAATTTAGAATTCTGTCTTCTTACCTCGATCTCTTCTTTTGCACCGTTAATTTTATTCTCCTTTCAAAGCAAGCATATATATCATGTAATATTTCTCAAAAGGTAACATCGCCCGTAAACATTATTAAAATCGTGAAGAAATTTTTCAATTTGGACGCGCAAATAATGTGTATATTGTCAAGCTTTATCACGAAGTATCTAATGTTTGGTTGGAATTCTACGTGTCGCGTACTGGTCGCGTATATGCATCAATGTGCATACATACGCCGCAACATGGCTGCGCCATTACTCCGTAATTATTTTGTAACCAATAAGATTTTGGGTGCGGTTTATTTCAGTTTATTTAATATTGCCAAATAATTGATATGTATGTAAACGTTAATTATGTATTTCTTCCGTGAGTTCACAAGTTTTAATCAATACTCTCACACTTTTCAAGTTGAAATAATATTATTAAATAGATATATTAGAATAAGAAAGAAGAGATCTATTGACCTAAATCTTCTCAAATAGGTTAAGTTATTTACATACAAATGTAAACATCTAAGATATATTGTAGCAGAAAGATAACACGATGAATAAAAATACTCGTGAAACAACGCCAGGTGATGGCTTGCGATCATTGCGGAGTACTACATTATTTCGTGCCGTTAATTTCGAGTTATATGTTAAGCCGGTAAGATTACAAAAACTGATAAAACATGTTGAAATTGACATTGTCTAATATTGTTATTAATAAATGTCATTTGCAGAACAAAACCATCATGATCCTTGGTATCATAGCAATGTTAAGTTGTTCTGGATATATATTTTATATGAATGCTAATGAAAAGAGGAATGATTATCATATTATGGTTAAATCAGACGAAACTTTGGAATTAGTGAAAAAAGTGTCCAAGTGGACTGATTAAGTAAGAAATCCTTATGAATAATATAAAATATTACATTACTTTGTATAATCGAATAATTTATTTCATTATATTAATATTTGTTACAAGGTATTAATTTATTTAGTAACATTTAGTATTAGATAAATAAAGCATTAAATATTTTTCAACAAAATTAATTTATTTCTAGATTTGAGAAATGAATTTGTGCGTCTAAAGACACATACATAACTTTTCTAAGATACGACTATATACATTAATCTATAATTGTTACAAATCTGCAACATATAAAATCACTGTACAATGAATTTTTTATCGGTAAAATTGTATTATAAATAAAAATAAAAATTTATCGAAATATATTCTATATATATATAATATAAGAGAATATAATAGAATTTTATTGTAAAAGTAAAATATATATCATTATATATAGTATATATCATTATATATAATATATATCATTATATATATTTTATGCGATGGTCATAAAGATTTTATTGATAACAATTATAGGTTAATGTCTCTCTTTTTTTCTCTCTTTATGGTTGGGTTCCACTTAAATGCGCAATACTCGCGACTATCGTTTGTCCTTGTTTAACATTTGATAAACGACAAGGATGAAATGATTCTACGAGGTTTGTAAGCATTAAATGGATATATATATATATATTTATTCATTACATAGTTATATGTATATATTGAGTTGTCCGGAAAGTTCGTGCTGCAAAAGATTTAAATTTAATAAATGTATAAAATTTAAATCTTCTGCGTTTCAATTTTCCTTCAAAATCGGCACGAACTTTCCGGACAACCCAATATAATTTTATACAGATTTTTTATTCTTTTACAAAATATCAACGTTTATAATTTTACATTTTACAATTTTACTGCAAATTGTTATAGTTGGCAATATATTTGATTTTTTTTTTACTTATATGTATCAATTTTCCATGATTATTAAGATTGAATTAATCTTAATTTCTAAATGAAATAGTTACCACAAAAATATATTCACATTAGTTATCGTACATATGTTTGATATATATGTGTAATATTTTTTATATGTTGCTCTTACTATTCAATGTACATTTATCAATATATTTGTGTTTTGATAAAAGTTAATAAGGTACGTATAGTACATATTATATAATGTGTATTTTCTAATGTGTATTTGCGTGTACACATTCTTCTCTACAAGGAAGCCCATTGTGTGTTGGAGAATCAATAGGTATCACTAAATGTAGTTAATTTTATATTCTATAATATCAAACAAATTGTTGATATTTATAATCTAACTTTCCTTTTTGTTTCTTTCAAATATCTATCGTGGTTATGTGTAGTATCATTGACATTACTGTTATGAAGAAAATATCTTCAAATCTAAATATAAAATCAAATATAATAAATTCTTTTATCACGCAGACAATACAATTATTAAATTAGGTCAAAACTATTTTAACACAAAATATTCTTATATTTTCTTGATACTAGACATATATTTTTCTACACAAGCTATCTATATATCTTTATCCTATAGTTTAAATGAAATCACTATATGAAATTATATAGTATTTCTGTTAAAATCTTCAATATCAAACAAGTTGTGGTAATTATTTAGTATAAGGATATACTATCCTCCAATGATCTTGACCTTAACATGTTGTTAAGATTATGCTCCTGAATGATATCGAACAAATTTTAGCTGGTGTTCGTTGTTCCTTGAAAAGTTATTACTAAAAACGTTCAAAAGAATGTGATTTTAAAGCAAAAAAATTTGTGTTTGTAAAGCAAACATTCCTAGAAAAAGAATCAAATATATCATCACACACATCAGTTGATTGGATTAACTTTTGCAGAGAGATAATTCATGTAATTTAATAATTTGGTAAAACTACATAAATGGAGAACAATGTCAATTGTTTGTTAAAGCAGGAAACTTGTGTTTTTGAAGTAAAATATAAGTATTTTTGAAACAGATAACTTGTATATTTATTAAAAAATTCTCTATTTTAATAAATATTCAATTACAACAATCTAGCTTTTCAGCTCATGAATCAATGGTTAACAAACAATCAAAATCAAATTGACGGAGAAGGAATTATTATCAAAATCAATGAGGTAAAATCTGGTCGTTGACAATATCATCGCGAACGTTAAAGAACAATGGCTTTTTGGCGGAATAACACGCAACACAAAGAAAATGTTTGTCGTACTAATTGAATCCGGTGATGCATAAACATTACTACCGCTCACTCGGAAATACATCGTTCTTGGATCAATAATTTATATCGATTGTTGGAAAGTATACGGCCAAATCGATCCAATATATCAACATAAAACAGTGAATTCACATTTTTTTTATCCAGATACAGGCATTCATATTCAAAATATCGAACATCTGTGGAGAGATATTTGCGGAATTATACCTCGATATGATCATGATAAACAATTCCATTTCGTCCATTACCTTGCAGAATTCATGTTCAAAATGCATGTTCAAAAATCGTTTGATATACGCTGATTAGATGCTTTTTTTAACGTAAAAGGTTCCACATATAAGCGTAGAAATTCGGACAAATTCTTTGCTCTAAAAACACAAAAATTATATAAGATATTATATAAAAAAATATTTTGCGCTGTTAAAGCGGGGAATTTGTTTTATTAGAGCGCAGTCATGTCCAAAAATTAGATTTTATTGATGACCTTTTTTTGTTAATAACTTTTTAAGGAACAACAAGCGACGGCTAAAATTTGTCCAAGATCACTCGAAGTCATGACCTTACCAAGGTCAAGATCATTGGAAGATAATCCCCTATAGTAAATAATTAATCGAGTTGTATTTACTTTTCTAGTTATTATTTTGGAGCAGGATTTTTCAACCGATGTGTTGCAAAGGATCTCGAAGTATGCCGAGAAAATTTTAGAAAAGGTAAAAAAAAGATGAAAAATTTAGAAATTAGTAAAGCTAGTAATGAAATAAAAAAATATTTAAAAATTATAAAAATTACTTTAAATTTGTGTAAATGTCATTTTTTTTTCGTTTTAGTTAAAGTGATTGTCTTTACAATAAATCATTTTTTAAACAATAATAAAATAAAAAAATAAAAAATTTAGAACTTTACCTTTCATTGAATGTTGTGCTGGCGATATTTGATAAAGAAACTAACCATTGAATTATGTACACCTAAAACCCTGCGCACAATGGAGGAAATATTAGGAATAGGAATAAGTAATAAGATATTTCAACCTATCAGAAACCGCGTATTCTGGGTAAGCGGTTTCTCATTAAGATTGAAATCTTAATATTTATTAATATTTATTTCTATTCTTAATATTCCCTCCATTATGCAGGATCTAATGTACCTATTTCGACAAATTTGGACTCAATATTTAATAAGCTGCGAATTAAAAAAGATTGAAATACATTGCGTTAGAGCATTTAACGATTTTCATGACATAAGAATTTTCCTAAACTAAGATATATATATATATATATA
>NW_017259325.1:973081-982911 GCF_001594045.1 Atta colombica
AAAAAAAAATGAAGATGAAGGACAATTTATCAGAGATAATAAATTTATACAGGAATAACTAACTATATATAAAATAATTAATCTCAAAGTAGGATAAAGACAAAATGCATGACTTCGTATAACAAATTTCAGTACTAGTAGAAAATAATTTCTTTGATTACTAATTGGAAATTGAATTTTGTCATACAAAATATATATAATATATATAATATAAAATATTGCCATATTTTTTATTGAATTTGAGGCTTAATTAATTTATATATTTGATATATATGATATTCATTTATATTTGTAATATTTCTATTTTAACACATACAGTCGTTTTGTGCTTCTGGCAACTGCTTTATCGTTTCATTAATCGCATTTGCCACATAATCCAAATTATTTTCATTGAGTCCGCACATATTTATACGTCCACTACTTAACATATAAATATGATAATAATTTCTCAGATACTGAACTTGTTTCTCTAAAAGAAAATCGGAAGAAAACATTTTTTCATAACTAGTTTTATCAAAATACTACATTGTAAAACCGAAAATATAATTTTTACAACTAACCTGTGAGTCCTGTATATGAGAACATTCCAATTTGCTGAATAATATGATCCCAAGTTCCTGGAGTATCTAATTTGAGCAATCTATGATATAAACCTATCCTCATTTGTTTAATTCTTCTGGACATTGTTTTAATATTATCCTTCCTAAATATTGAAACGCATTATTAAAGTAAATAATAAAGAATATGATTATTTTTTACAGATTTTTACAAATCAATACCATTCCTCAAAGAACTCCGGATTGTTCAGCACAGTTACAACAATTCGAGCTCCATGATTAGGAGGATTGCTATACATTCCTCGGATAATTAATGTTAATTGTGATTTAGTTTGAATCAATTCCTTTGTATCGGCCAACACAAAAACTATGTTACCAACTCTTTCGTTATATAATCCAAAATTTTTCGCAAAACTTTGCGTACAAATAAATTCGATTCCACGTTCGGCAAACATTCGTACAGCATACGCATCTTTATCTAAATCACCAGTTGCAAAGCCCTGTTAAGAATCAATGTGTAATCAAAATGACTACAAAAAGATCATGTTATTCTTATCATTCATTGTTTATTCTTCATACCATTCATTCGCTTAGATATTAATTTAGATACTGACCTGATATGCACAATCAAATAATGGGAAAAGGTTTTTTTCTTGTATTACATCAGCTATTTTAGTCCATTGCTCTGGAGTTGGATCACATCCAGTTGGATTATGTGCACATGAGTGCAGAATAATTACAGCATTTTCTGGAGCATCTCGTAAATCTTGGAGCATTCCTTCTAAATCGATATTACGAGTCTTTTCATTCCAGTATGTGTATTGACGAGCGTTTTTAAATCCTCCATTAATAAATACCAGTCTGTGATTTTCTGTCAGTACATATAATTTTACAAATATATGAAAATTTTCACCAGTAGATGAAATAAGAGAAAGAGAGAAGAGAGAGAATAATATATTTATTTTTTAAAATTACTTACCCCAGGAAGGTTTACTGTAGTAAAAGGTATCGTAATGTAGAATACGATTTAAAAATTCAGCAGCAACGCGTAATGCTCCAGTACCGGAAAGCGATTGAATACCAAAAGCACGTCCTTGGGCAATAACAGGAGAATTTATGCCTAATAACATAGTTGTAGCAGCTTCGTTAAATGTTTCTAAGCCAAGAACTGATAAATATTCATGATTTTGTAAATCATCTGCTGCAAGTGACATTTCTACTCTTTTTACAACTGGTAGCACCCATGGTTTACCTTCATCAGTACGGTAAGCTGAAAAAAATTTCTATATTTCTTAATAATTCATTATAAATTGATATAATATAAAATTAATTAAATATATTAAATTATAAAAAGAAATATAAATTTAAACATGTAATTTCAAGAAATGTTCTTGTGCAAAGAAACAATTTTTTTTATGTATATATTTATTTTTAATATTAATACTTTTTATTTAATATTATTACTATTTATAATACTTGTATTACAAATATATAAAAAAATTAATTTGTTAGATTTAAGGTCTGGCATTTTATAACATTTGCATTACATAGACTTTACTTTTATTTATTTTTATATATTATTTTCTTAAAATAATCAAGTTATGAAATATATGAGCGCGCGCGCACATGTGTGTGTGTCTGTGTGTGTATTTATGGATGAATGAGAAATATTATGTAATCACTCTGGAAAAGTCACTCAAGGGTACAAAGAATATGAAAATCAAAAGTAACTCTTATACATCTCATATTTCATATTATTAAAATATGTATATTTAATAGTAAAAATATCCTAATTTTTTAAAAATTAAGTTTATAAAAGCAAGCATCACTGTAAGACTGTGTGCATAAAATAAAATAAGATAAATATTTTCCCATTGTTGCCTTTCAGACAATAATGGGAAAATAAAGTAGTCTTAAATGTAATAGTTATAAGAAATAAAATAGTTACATACCTCCTATAGTAAGATTAACTTTCTTTTCGTAAATATCGTCGACGAATGCCTTTTGCAGTGCAAAAACCTCGATAGGAGGTCCCAGTTCTATTCCCTTGAATCTGGTTGTCATCATGTTGTAAAGGCGAGTAAACGATAGATAACAAGTAATAATATAAAAAAATAGAGTCAAATTAAGAATTGATACGAAAGGAAGAAAAAGTTCACAATTACAACGTGAAATATGCTGGAGTATGTGAAGAGAGTGGTGTTGAAATGAAGTCGCGCGAAGATTGGCGACCTGCGAACTTGCCAAATGATCTTTAATCTGACTATGTATGTGTATGTGAATGTGTATACGATTTTTTACACTGTTATACCGATTGACGTAAGAGAGGAGCTATAGCTATATACAAGTACAGCTATTTCACTTTCGTATCATGTGATACGCAGTGGCTCTCAATAGATTTGGAACACTATCGAATGCAATCTTAAGCTGAATACGTATGTATATGTTTTATTCTAGTGCTGAATGCACAAACGTATATTTAAAATTTATATATACAATCGCCGGTGTGTACACATAGAGAATTTTCCCAATGTAAATTATTTCAAAATTAATAACCATCTTTCGTAGCACACGTTTGAAAGATATGATTTAGCATTTTAAAATGCTAAATCAAATCTGTCTACGTAGATCATATATTCACAAATCGAATATGTGACTGAAGACAAATGAATTTAAAGTATTTGAGCAATCGGAAGAAAGAATTTTACCAATTAACCTATCAGAGAATGCAAACGGAAGATGAAATTTGGACGTTGAATGGCAGATTACTTCGCACTATTCTGTGATTGGTGCATAAAATCGTATCCCCTCCCAACAGTTTGCGGCGATTCATTTCAGGGCATAATTTTTGAGTGTACATATTCGAGCGTAGTGGAACGGTTTATTATATGTGTGCGAATTTGAGGAATAACAAGTTAAAAAGAAATTCAAACACAATTGCCACGAATTTGTCCGACAGATAACATTGAATTGTGTTCAATTGTCGAATATCAAGTACATACACGCGACGTGTACCTATACTTCGTGAATGTTAACGAAAGATAAATGAGTTTACAAGATAGCCTGTTTACCGAGGATGTCGAATACGACGTAATCGTCTTTACGAAGGATAAGACACGTAAGAGGTACGAGAAAATTATAACAAGATTCTTTGAATAGAGTATCGACGCCGACATCATGTTTGAAGGTTAGTTTCCTCACGGTATCTATTGGTGGCTGTGAACACGTAAACAGTTTCATTTACTCTTGATTTTGAATGACTTACATTTGTATATATATATGTGTATAGATTTGGCAAGTAAAGGATTCGTGAAGATATCGAATTGAATGAGATTATGTGAGTGGCGCAATCCCATGGTATAGGATTTAGCACAGGATTTATAAATAGCACAAGATATATATAGTTTTCGTTTTTCGCTACAGTACAAAGCTGGATCATGATTTCATTTTTTTATTATCATCTAAATACTGCTCCTAACTACTTATTCTCGTATACGCTATTTACGATTTGTGCTGTGCAAATTAATGCAAATAATTTTGAACTTGTTGATATATACAGCGATATATTGAGATTTGTGTACATTGGTGGGATATACGATATATCAGAAATAGTAATAATCCTGAAAAGTTTAATATCTCATAATAGACATTACATTTGTAAGTATCTATTTCTTTTCAATGCAATATTTGTATTATTCCATCCTAGATATTTATTTAATTTCGACGTTTTATTTTCGTTTGGAAATAAAATTGAAATTGAAACAACTCGATATAATTAATATCAATAGAACACAATTTTTTGATTTTGTTTTAATTGTAATTGGATTCTTATGTTCACGAATGTAACATATTCAGTTATTTCTATGTACACATAGTTATGTGGTATAAAGCAGTGCATTTTTATCTCTTTTGTGGTTGAAAGTATGAAAGTATACACCTGTTAAATTAGTTTCTCATTTTCATATATTTCTAATGATATGATATATGTAAAGCAAGTGAATATTTTTCCTCGCAATTGTTTGGATATTATTATGCTGTGTATCATATATACTATGCATATCATAATTCATGCTTATTAAGCAGTAAAAGACTCGATAAAAGAAAAAGAAAATTTGAGACAGGACAAGTTGTAAGCATCAATATCTACGCTACTCTCAAGTCTTTATGGAAATGAACGAGAGAGAAAGTGAATGGGTTATGTAAAAGTTAGCTGGCGTTTATCGTCTCTTCCCCTTCCTTAATTTTCTTAAACCAATGCCGTAAGGCATTACGTTCACCAAAAAGTACAAAACAGCCGATGCTGCGCTACCAACTACCAATACTCCGAATAGCAGGCCGTTCAATCTCACTTTCAATATATAAACGTGTTCGATAAACGTGTTCTTTTTTTTCACTTTTGTAGAGTGCTCGTCTTTCCGCCTGTCAACAATTATCGTCGGTTCATTATACATCAGCTGATACAGGATCATTTCTCGGATTTGCTGCATACATTCTCGATCGGCCAAGGTTCGGCTAGGCGTACTGTAGTATGTTACAAGACCGATGTGAGAAGGTACAAATAACAAAATGTTAAGAATCATTTTTTTTATCTTCGATATCCGTTAGCTATGAACTTTTCTGTTAAAATATTCATTCTACCTATGCGTAAACAACGATTATTTTTTTCGTCAACAATTTTTCACAATTATTCGATTTTCAAGCTAATATTAATAATTAATAATTAAATTAAGTTTAATTTACGTATTTATATTATTAAATTTGTATACGTTTAATTAAGCCGCATATAACAATAAATAATAAATATGTGTCTCTGTGTGTAAAATTGCAAAACTCTACCTTATCGCTCTTACTTATCGCAAACGAAAGTAAAATTGATCAAAACTACCTCTCGATCGTAATGTAATTCTACTATGCGCCGATATTGTGCTTATTAATTACAATCACGATACATTAAGCATGTTTTTAATAAAATTTTGCTCCAGAAGAATAACATATTTTATTATAATTATAAAAACATTATTTTATTATAAAGCGATTGGAACCCAAAACCGAATTTTCCTGAGTCTAAGACAAACTTTGTGACAAAACAAAAGGATACAATTCGCGGAATGGGTATCGAAGGCCGACGCTCACCCTCGACATCTCCAGAATGCAAATTACAGCGGCAAGGTGATTACGAATATCACTCATGTAGCACGTATGGATTTTATATATGTTTTCTAAACAGCTAGAAAATATTAGGTTTAAAAAATATATATAAACCAATATGTGCTATTTGAATAAATAAATTGTTGTTATATCTTGTGACATTATCAAATAAGATATATTTCAAAATAAATTAGTTATGGAAGATTTAATTTTTATTTAAATGTAATTTTAGCCAAGTCAGTACCAACAGTTGAAATATATAGGCCACCAGCGGCTAGGAAACTTAACAATTGTTCACAGATAAATGGTACACAGACACAGGTACAATCGACTGCAGATTTTTCTTCGGTCAAGTAAGTAAACTCATTTCTATGTACATTATTACTGTTAATCATAATTATTGTATAATCATTCATACATACAAACATTTTATATGTACTAGATTTGTGTGATCTACATATCGTTTTCTTTTATATTAGCGTTATGATTTTACATATTATGATTGATGTCAACTATTCCAAATACATATTGTTAATATACGTATATGTATGCAGAAATGTACGTCAAAAACGACCTGATCGAGCGGTTTATGTACCTAGGCATCGCAGAAGTTTAGAAATGGAAGATAAAAAGCCACACAGTTTGAAAGTTTCTCACACGTTAAATGGAGATTCAATTATGAATAATAATTCTAAACTACAAGATGTATGTTGTAGTCAACAAAATGTAGGCGATCTGACTTTACATAATCAACTTTCTGAGAATTGCAACGCGAAGATCGAGGATAAACATTTCTTACGAAACATTTCAAAAAATATAGTTTCTTTAGATTCTAGCAAAATCTCCGATACTCTCGATAATACCGAGCATATGTATCAATTTTCGGAGCAATTAAAAGATGTGCCAATTTTATCCAAAGAGAAAGAAACTGTAGCAATTAATAATGTAAATGAAAATAGTACTAATTTCAATCTGTTGGAACCATCCAGCCAAATTGAAATTAATGATAAACAATTAGAAAAGATACAAGAAATTGTGAACGAAAACCAATCCTCGATCGAATATTTAAATTGTAGCGATGTAAATGATCATAAAGACAGACAACTAGGTAGACAGAATGTAATATCGGATGTTCTAATAATTTCCGATACTATTCAAAAGAAATCTAAACAGTCTGAACAACTTTCTCCAATTCTGGTAACACCACCCGAGAAAAAAGTAAAAAAGATAGAAAGGCAAAAAAGCAAACCGGTTCCACCACCTTCTCCACCTCTGAAAATGAACAGAGACGAATGCGATTGGGATAGCTTATTTGACGATAATGGCGATTGTTTAGATCCAACATTAATAGAAGAGGTCAGTTATGTATTTAAGTTCAGTAACTTATCGCATTCACTATTTTATGTGTACATAATTAGTCAGTTATTTACGTATCATCTCTTTCTTTTTTTTTTTAGCTTACGTCAGCAGTAGGTGAAGTAGCGATAGAACAACCAAAAAACGATTACAAAGCATACAGCAAGCAAGTCGAAGTGTCTAGTGACGAATTTGCACATGTCGTAGAAATTTATAATTTTCCTTCCGAGTTCAAAACTAGCGATTTGGCAGCTGTTTTCAGTTCTTTTAAGAATGGTGGTTTTGAGCTCAAGTGGGTGGACGATACTCATTGTTTGGGAGTTTTCAGCAGTCCTCTTGTTGGTATGTATATAGACATATCTAGTAATTTATATCTATGAATACGAAAATATATAATATGTAATATGTCTTTATTGAAAACAACTTAATAACTTATTTTTAACAAGGAAATTGCATTCGAGAAAATTTACGATTATTTTGCACATCTTTGTTAATAATATAATAATCGATATTCATCATTGATGATCATTGAAAATAGTTTTCTTCCAAATTAAATCCAATTATAATCAGATTTATTACAGTTAGTATATTCTTTTTTGCTTCTTTTTTATCTTCCTTTAAGCTGCCCAAGTGTTAGCATCGAATCATCCATTTGTGAAAACAAGACCACTTAGCGAAGCTACTGCTTTAAGTAAAACGAAAGCTAGAAGAAGCGCAGAATTCTTGCAACCTTACAGGAATCGTCCCGAAACATGCGCTGCCTTAGCTAGACGATTAGTTACAGGTGCATTGGGCGTAAAGCTTGCCACAGCTAGACAAGAACGTGAGCACGAAAAGAATATATTACGTGAAGCGAAAGGTAATCTTTGAATACGTATTATTATGTACGTGATAAAAATAATTCAGTAATTATTGAAGAAGTTATTAAGAGAGTTTTGCATTACAGAAAAAAAACGATTAGCCAACAAACAACGAGAGGATGTTTGGGAGGGCATCATACCTACAAAGTAGCATTGTATATCGTTAAGTATAGAATATTTTTAAGGATTTGTACCTCATTGTATAGTATACATATTCACATATGTGGCTGCGTAATTGACATAGCTAACCATGGCTCCCATAATGTTATTCTCGCATTAGCGCGCATGCGTTATTTGTGCCTTACTCGTCCATTCTTTACATTGAAATAGAAAATTGGACATACATTTTCCCAATTTATTCGCTTTGATACAGAAAATCTATGATATTTTATCAGTAAATAAATTCAACATGTAAATATTATAGTTAATAAATAGCTGATTTATATTTATTTGGATAATTATCTTCTAGAAATTGTTGAGACAATATTATCATTTTACATATGAATATATCAGCATAAAAAAAGTAGTAAAGAGGACCAGTGCGTTCCTACATATTTTTACGCAAGAATGCAATTTTTAAAATAAATATACAATATTAAGCAATGATTTGTTTGAAATTAAAATTTGGTATTAAAATTATAAGTAATTAAACAAATGTGTAGAAAAAATTGAAAACTAAAATATTTTCGCAAAATAATCGATTACTGTTATGAGTTTTTATACACAGCAACAAACAATAATACACAATACAGATTGATTGCAAGACAATAAATCAAATTATT
Organism: Atta colombica; assembly: GCF_001594045.1. Lineage (NCBI taxonomy): Eukaryota > Metazoa > Arthropoda > Insecta > Hymenoptera > Formicidae > Atta > Atta colombica. The sequence goes on from NW_017259325.1 coordinate 981,785, forward strand.
ACTTACTAGTAACAAGATTCTTTATGTGCACATCGATTTAGTATATCGATAATTCAAAATATATCTTAACAAAATTTTATATAGCTGAACAAGACACATAATCAATACAAAAATATATCATCGAAAATATGGCGTTAAAATTATATATTCTAATGTAATATTATTTTACAATTTTGACTTGTGCCACTTATATGTCTGTTACATGTATATACAAATGTTACAAACCAATGCACAATCACATTATCTAATCATATTACAAAGTTGCTGAGTATAAAGAGAACAGATTGTATTTTTATACAATTGTTATCAACATGAAATAAAGATATGTATCACTTATTCCCTAGTCAATGTACACAGTGATGTGTTACTCATACGTTGATACATCATAAATTGAATAAGAAAATCTTTTGTGAGAAAAAAGAATAAAAATATTTTTTAAAACATAATTTAATATTGTCTATATTGTATTTGCATGACTGCTAATATAAAAACTTTTCCAAGCTTTCTAAATAGATTTGCAAAATATGAAAAGGAAAAGATGTTCGTAACATATGTTGTTAGTAAGAATAAAATTATTAGATAAATTTTATGCAATATATTATATTAAATGCATCAAACGTATTAATCTATAAATATATGAATAAGAAATTGATGCATGTATAAGCAATGGAGAGGTTGTAAACATATTTTTTTAATGAGAGAAATACACACATATAGTGTGTATAATATTATTTTTTAATGGCAGTTACATCTTGCGTTTTTCATAAAATACAGCTACATGGTAGCAAATCGATTTGATTATTTTTTCAGTTTATATTTTTTTTATAACAAGTGTTTCTTTTCAATGCAAAGTTACGCAATCTAATTCGTTTAATATAAAAAACTGTGAGTTTAGCGGAATGACATGAAATTGTTACCATTTGCTACCTTTTTTCTTCTTTTTCTGTTGAACTTTGCGTTGTTGCTGACGTGGTCCAGAAGTTTCTACTGTGGAACTGTGACGAGGGTTTGGAGAAGGCTTAGCATTTGCAGGCATTTTAGTGATATCACTATAAATAATAAAAAATTTTTTTAGTAATGCATTGTACATTTACAGTACATAAAATATATATATATATAGGATAAAA
>NW_017259325.1:983011-984147 GCF_001594045.1 Atta colombica
CTATTCCTTCTATCTCGTTTCTTACGGAATCCACTACGTTCATGTCTCGGTAACCATCGCTCTGGATCTGGCATAACACTCGGATCATAATTCTTTGGTAGTTTACCCTTGCGTTTACGTTTCTTGTGTTTCTTTTGAATTACATCTGATATTGGTTTGCTGGTAAGAAATCAAAATGCACATATAATATTTTAGAGTATTATTTGAATTGACATATATAATGATTGAAATAATTATATTTACCCAGGAGAAGGTTCAATCTTTTTCTTTACTACTTTAGTTCCAATAACCCAATTGCTGCTTTCTAATGCGTCAACGTCAGTAGTTTCGGCGAGATCATGAAGTGGTGGTAATCTTTTGGATAATGACTGTGCTTTAGTAGGACAGAACTGTACATAAGCTACTACTAATTGAGCTAAAGTCTTGATGTCAGATGGTGAAGCATCTACTAATTCTTGTAAAATATCAGCAGCAATCTTGAGTTCTCCACCACGTAAATAAAAATTAGCAGCTTGCCGCCACAATTCTCCCAAATTTTCGGTGGTTTCCTGAAAGGAAATTTTTTTATATGAGTTTATAAATAAAACGTCACATGGAAAATATAATGATGCATACATTCAATATATATATATATATATATATACATACCTTATTCTTTTTATAATAAGCGACTGCATTTTTGAGAGCGATCGAGGCTCTTTCTCGATCGTTATCAGCTAAGTGAAGCGTAACGAGCGCGCCAACTATTCCAGGTAAAAATCTATCCCTTTCATTTAGATTCTCAAGAATAGCGATAGCATCTTTTCTTTCATCTTGACTTAAAAGTACTTGCACGCTGGCCAATTTCATAGATAATTCCTTGTCGCCGACTGCATGTTCAATTAATAATTTTGCTGCTTCTTTTGATTTACCTTCTTTACTAAGTTGTACAGCTTTTATGAACATTGCATCTGCTGCAAGAATAATGCAATCTTTCGCAAGATTATTGCACAGTTGATGACATTGCTCTCCCTGAAAGTATATAATAAACATGTGTCCATCTTAATTTAAATAATAAGGTAAGCATCACACACACACACACACACACACACACACACACACACACACACACACACACACACACACACACACACACA
>NW_017259325.1:985061-990496 GCF_001594045.1 Atta colombica
ATATATATATATATATATGTGTGTGTGTGTGTGTATATATGCATACACATATAACAGTATATACACATATGCATTATTATATAACAGACTTACTTGATCAGTGTAAAATGCTAATAAACATTGATTGTATGCGATATTTCTTCTTTGTTTAGAAGTTAATTTGTGCTCTAAACTTTCGTGAGTGGCACTTTTCATTCTCTTTTTACTATCAAAGACATTTTGATCTTTATTTAGACATACTAAATTGTTACTAGCTACAGCGACCAATGCAATATCATCTGGCTTAGCCTTTAGAGCAGCAGTATATAATGCATGTGCTTCTTTTTCTCGACCTTGTAATTGTAAACAATATCCAAGTTGTACTCGAATTACACCTAATTCATTTTCAATTTCCTCTTCAGATACTCCATCTTCTTCCAATCCTTCTTTGCACATTTTCTCAGCGGTTCTCAATTTCTTTTCTGCTTCTGCTAAAATAGCTTTATAATCTCCACTTCCTTGAGCGAGTAAACGGCATGCTGCATTGTATGTTAATTCATAAGTATGCTCACGTAAAGGAGGAACTTCTAAATCCTAGAAATTATCTTTATATGTTAAAACTATCTATCTTTTTTAATGTTAAACTTTAATTTTCTAAAATACACGATACTTACTGAACCTTCAATTGCTAAATTTGCAAGCACAGCTGCAAGATTTGTTTCTCTTTCCTCTTCATATTCGTCATTTGAATTCTTAATGATATCTCTGTATACTGCAAAACATTCTTCATATTTCTCTAAGCGATACAATATCTGAGCTTTTAGTTCTTTAATCTTTAGAGATGGATTTTGCACATTTTCTATCACTTTTAATGCTTCAGAAACTTGATTTAACCGATATAGACAGTATCCTTTTTCAAATTCCAAATTTCTAAATTAGGAAAGAAAGCAATTTATCAAATATTATACATATATAATATAAATAACATATTGTAATAGTATTGTATAGTATGTTATACGTTGCTAATTTCGGTGTTTTAACAATAAGTTGCAATGCCTCGTTAAATTTGGACAGCTGGATGTAGCAAATAATCTTACAATGAAATGCTACTTCTTCATCCTGGGAGATGCCTAAAACTAAATAATAGAATGATATCATAGTTAACTAACTTCAAATAATACATTTTTTTGTTTCAGAATGTTTTTTGAATCTTAATTGTCCAAAAAAAATGATATAAAAATAATTTTACGAAAGTACTTATGTGAAAATGACACAAAAGCGTTAAAGCAAGGGTAAATATACTAATTATTTTTGTTATAATTATTGATTTCAGTTTCATTATTTTAACAAATAATTTAATTGTAATTTAACTTACTTCTGTTTACAGTTTTTAGAGCCCTCTCATATTCTCCATTTTGTCCTAATTTATTTAATTCCGTGTACAATACAGAAAGGTTACTTTCTTTCGAAGCCATGTTCTTCAATCAGGCACTACGTGTGACGTGTGGCCGGTGTGACACAACTGACAACGTGGAATCGCACTATCTACGCATGCACAAATACAGGATTCTTGAACAAAAATCGCATACGAAAATAGCAATTCCGTATATATACAATCGACCAATCACAACCGAGAAACTATCATTTTCGTATGCGAAAACTATTCATATGTGCTCAGAGCTGGCTGTAGTCAAAGTCTCGCTACAAATGTTTTGAAGCATTTGCTAGAGCAATTAGAAGAAAAAATTTTATAAACTGACCAGTTAAAAAAAACGCTTCAAAGCGTTGAATATCCTACGTTCCAAAATTCACTGCCAGCACTGAAAATCTATAGTTCAAGTTAGGCTGAAATCAAGATACTATGGGTATGGTCAACGCAATGCTGCAAACGCTTTGAAGCGTTTTTTAATTGGTCAGTTTGTAAAATTCTTTCTTCTAATTGGTCCATCAAATGCTTCAAAGTATTGTAGCGAGACTTTGTAAAAATTTTCACTTTTCACTTTCCTGTCTAGGGATAAAATTTTATGATTGATATCTTGGCAGTAAATTTTGGAATATAGCCCAAGAAAGGGCCTAAGACCTTTATTTTTGAAAAGAAATGTATATGAAGAATTAGAGAAATATTATAATATACTTGACATATACTATAGTATTTCCCTAGGTTTTCGTAAATTTTTTTCAAGAATAGAAGTTCAGAGTTTAGACACAGTATAAAGGGCTTCGCACAATAAAAGAAATAAGGAATAGAGAATAGAGAATTTCAACTTATCAGAAATTGTTGTCATGTATTCCACATGATTTCTGATAGATTGAAATTGAAATTCTTATTCTCATCAGAAAAGTGAAAAGTGAAATTTTTACCATTGAAATTAATGGAGATATTTTTTATTTTTCACTTTTCATCCTAGGAATAAAATTTCATGATTGATACCCTGTTCTCTGTTTCATGTTTCTTTTATTATGCGGAGCCCCTAACTACATACAATAGCGACAGTAGTCGGCTTCTTTGATATCGGTAGTCATAGATCACGTGATTGTCAGCCATGTTGAAGGTTTTACAGACCGCTGAATTTGAAGGGCATCAAGAGATGTAGTATTTCGCATATATAAAGTATTTTTTAAATTCAGATAAATTCTATATATGATTTTAGATATATAACTATATATATTAATATAGGTCTATTTTTTATTTCTAATTTCAATATATTTCTGGAATGAACCAAATGAAATCATAAAACTGTATGTGAAACATGATATTTGTAAGTCAACAATTTATTGACAATTTCAGATAACACAATGTATAAAATAGGGACATAAAACATCTTTAAATCTCTTTAAGACGCGCGCGTAATATAAATTTTTAAAACGTTTTATGCTCCAGTTTTGGACATGTATCCAAATTTGCTGCCTAGGATATAGGATAGGGATAGAGAAAACGATAAAACAACGAAAAATTGTATTTACTTAATTATTGTAATACAAGGGTGGTTCGATAAATCTAGTAAATCTTTATGAGACACAATCCATTTAATGATATGACCAGAAAGTATCTCTAATTCTTTAAACCCTTTCAGGTCAAATTTCAGCAGAATTAACACATTATTCACGTACAGTAATTGTTTAAAGCGAGTAAGAAATTTAGTAGTTGCCGCTTGCATGTAGCAAAAGTATAAGAGATTCCATTTTATTCATTCTAGATTCTATTTTATTCATCTTAATATGTGCACCGACGAGATACTGGGCGCGTTCAAGTTGACAAAGCAACTAACCTGCTTGCCGAGCAAATGAACATAATTGGTTAGGTTACTAGTTACTAGTTATTATTACTTATAGATTCAACCAATCATATTTAATCGCTCGGTAAGCATGCTTAGCTGCTTTGCCATCTTGAACTCGCTCACTATTAAAGACCCTCGACTCTCTGGGCAAATTTTCGTGACTATTAATAGGGCTCGAAGGGCCCGGAGGGATAATTGAAGAACAATGACTAACAATTAATAAAAATTTATGATTATTAACATAAATATTTCGATGATACGTTATTAAATTCGTTTTTATTATATAAAAGCTATAAGCTTTATTATAAAAGCTATATATAAATAAGTATGCATACTTTTTAATATCTTATATATATGCTGAAAAGTTACAATTTTTCCCCTGCAGTTATCATTTCTATTGATAATCAAACTCGGATTATATCAATCACATTTTAAATAAAAATCGAGTATTATTAAGTTTTAAACATATGTACATGTACAAACATATGTACATTTACAAAACTAATAAATTATGAAATTAGTACCGTATTACTACCTAGCAAACGATTCAAATGAATTAAATGGATTCAGATTTTCAGAAATATTGATTCACGATTAAATTGAATGCTTTTCAATCCTGAATGCATTTTTATTCATTTATAGGAATTGCATGGAGCATATCTCTATGCCTTTCAATCTAAAAATAATATTATCTTTTTCTGTGCAAAAACACAATTGTGAATATTGTTCAATTCAAAATTTTGAATAGGAAATACAGTTTTTCAATCCAATTGCATCCAATTGAATCTAATTGAATCCAATTGAATCTAATTAAATCGAAAAAAAAGTATTAGCTATTTAAAATACGCATTCGGATAGAAAAAAATTTCAATCCATTTTAATCCATTCTCGTTTGTTTTTTTCTGGTTTAGTTTACTCTTAATCACTTAAATTTTAACAGATATTCAGAAATTTTAACAAATTTCCATAAGCGCCGAGAATCTTTAATAGTATTTGTCAGTGATATGTATATAATTATACACAATATTCACTCAATTCTCAATCGTAGTTAATTATAATAAATTGTATCTCAATCGTCGTCGCCACAGTTTTAACGCTAAATGACATCTGTCATATTCTTGGTTTTACAGCCAACGCATGCGCAGAACAAAACTGAACCCTTTGTTTGCTCGTACTATCGCTACTGTACAGTATCGCTACTGTAATTATACTGTGGTTAAGGCTTTTTCTTTTTGGTTTTGCATCAACTTTTGCATCAGTTCATCTTTCTTTCTTTTCTTTCCAAGAGAAAAAAATAAATAAGGGAGAAGAGAAATAACTCGAAGATGATTCATCACTTTTTCTGGATTGTAGCATACGGTTGCAAATAGGTGCATTCGAAAGAACTCACTGAGCATTCAATGAGCGGTTGTAGTTCTTTCAGTAAAAACGGAATGGAATGTCGCGTACGTTGATCGTAAGTAAATGTGCTTGATTCATCAATATTTCGTTATTTTGGTTGAAGCAATAATATACATATAATTTGTTAATACAATTAACTTGTCAATAGCGTTGTGAGTTTTCTAAAATACTGAATTGTAACGGTGAAATATATTTTCTAATTCCATTCCGTTTTTACTGAATGAGACGGGTAAAGAAAACTGTTATGGAATGGAACTGGAATAGAATGCTCAATTCTAATGAAAAATTCGATCCGTGTTTAAAGGGATAGCACTCTATATAATATTACGGCGTAAAATTTTACAAATCTTACAGCATTGTTATAGAAACATTAAAAATATTTTGACTTTTGAGTAATAAACTGTTGTCACATATGGAAACATACATCAATTACGTGTTATATGATTGTTAATTATTTATATTAGGAATTACAATGTTCCTTGAAACATTTATTGTTGTCGCTGTCGCGCAACAAGATTTTTCAAATTTTATAATCAACTCTCATAATTTTTTTGGAATATTTGAATTTAAAAAATCCTTTAAATAATATGTGCAAAGAAAATGAAATAGAATACGTGGAATTTCTTATTATTTCCATTTCACCAATTAAAAATGTATAAAATAGGCGTACATGCATAAAATATATATTTGCGAAAAAGTATAAAATATATATGTCCATGTACATATAAATTAAAAAAAAAAATATATATATATATATACGAAAAATAAATATGAAAA
>NW_017259325.1:990596-1000524 GCF_001594045.1 Atta colombica
TGCAATATTATAACATTCCAACTATATCTACAATTATTTTGCAATCTTTCTGTGCTGTATGGATTATCGTGTCATTTTACATCTTACTTATAATTGCATTATTTGTAAATTTTTCAATCATACATATCTTCCCTCCTCCTATGAGTAGCCATATATTCTCTATGGGATATACGGCAAAAATGCAAAAAGTTTCTTTTTTAATGAAAAATAAGTATTTCGGATCTATTATTTTTTTCATAGTAGTAGACAAAGTTTTTACTGATAGTTCATTTATCTTAAAAATGGTAAATAATACTTAATAAATTAAGTTTTTGTTAGATGCGACGTATACAATGCCGGAGTTACTCTATAGATTTTGCTTTTATTACAATGACATCGCTAATAAAGATATTAAGACATTAAAAATCATAAAAAATAAAAAGAGTATAAAGAAAAGTGCTTACTAAACTCTTTAATAAAACTTATTTGCAGTAATAATTTATTTTATTTTACAAATGTTATGTGTTTTTTTACCTCATAATTGTAAATCAATTTATAATTTATTTAATTATTTAATTTATTTAATTATTTAATTTATTTAATTATAATGTGCCTAATAGTACACTTATTATTCAAGGACGTTTTTAGGACATAGGGATCCTCTGAATGTTCTTTAAAACATTCCTTGAAAATCTGCTATTAGGAAATTTAATAATTTTTTATTTTTAATTAAATTGATATTATGTTGATTCTTGAATAACTTAGACTAAAACACTATTCAATTTAATATATGTTCTAATAATTCTTATTATTTGAGGAAAGGTTAGAAAGAGTAGAAAATTTTCTAGCCTTTAAAAGCTTGTTTTATGCTGAAACGAAACGTGTATTTAATTTTTTATTAATACAGTTTTGTACTGACACATGTGCAAGATAATATTTTAATGTTATCTAAAGTATAATAGACGATAGATGACATTAAAATCTCTTTAATAGTTTCAATTAGATTTTCTTGCAGAATTTTTATTCGCTCAATGCTTGCCGTTGACTCGCATGAAACATTTCATTAAATTCCTTCCCTTTTGGCAACCCTCTCCATCTAAAACAATTTCAATATTTCAATATTTTTATTTTATTTTATTTTCATTTGAGAAAAAAAATATTTAAGAAAACCACTATGAAATTAATTACAATAATGATTATATTCGTTCCGATATTCACTGGCTGCGTTCAACAGAACCAATCATATTAAAGAATCACTAAGCACTAACTGATTAATTTTCTCTAAACGCAGCCACTGCTGAAAATCTGTAGCACACAAAAGCGTACTACAGATTTTCAGTACTGGCAGCGAATATCGGAATCAGTCAATTCTTTAACGGATAAAAATTGATCTTGGCTCTTTAAATTTATTATCTTGGTTTTTTAAATTTTTAATTTATGTTATACTTACCAATGTTTCCACATTCGTTAATTGTTTTATTGATTTGTTCTTCTGATTTATTACGTTTTAACATGTGCTCCCGAATTTTATCCAAATCAATTTCTCCGTCTTCTTTCATCTAAAACACAGGGATAGAAATTAATTTCTTATTAATTTATTTTTTTAATGTACATTATATAGGATGTCTTGAAATTTGAGGATATATTATTACAGCATAAAACTTTATGAAAAACTCAGTATAAAAGTGTACACTATTTTTTCCCGTAAAGTAAGTTTTTAAATATAAATATTTAAAGTTGAAAATTTTGACTAATTATAAATATTGATTAAAAAGTTATCTGTCTGTGTAATAATGTGCATGTGCAGCGGCAATGTTTTATTTAGTATTTAATACCACTGTACGTGTCACACGGACAAATAACTTTTTAACTTAACTCTTATGATTGTAAGTCAAACATTAAGCGCTTATATTTAAAAAACTTACTTTACGGAAAAAAAATCTCACACAAGTCTTTTATTATTTAATTTTTCGCGAGAAGTTTCACGCTGTAATAATATCACTCTTGAATTTCAGGACATTCTATATATGTAAAATGTGATACGAGTCTCGCTTACAACTCCGAATTTCCTTAATATACAAGTATCGAAACAGGCTAATTTTTCGTCATTGTCATCTAGTTCCCCTTTCTTTGCTTTTTCAAGTACATCTGAAATTTGCATTATTATTAATGTAATTATTTATTTAATAAGTTTTTTAATTATGCAATTAGTTTATTCTCCTTACCTGGATCGACACCAGATTCATCGATACATTCTTGTTTATTCTGTTCCCGTTCTGCATGGTCTGCCTCTGTGAATTCACTCTACAATCAAATAAGAGTATTATAAAATTATTATTCACACGTTAATGTTATATTTAATAATTAACGCATTTTTTAATGTGCCTATTTGATATTTCTAACGATTCTAAATCATTAAAATATTTTGATAATTTTGAAATCCTGTGGAAGTTAAATAAATATATTTTGAGAAAGAAATAATATGCAATCTAAAATTATATGAAAGAAATTAGAGAGTTTTGGCAAATAAAGTTTTAAGAACGTATATACGTATATGAATATTAAGTAAGTTTGACAGAATTGAAGTAATAAAAATTAATTATACTAAAAATAAGATGCAAAATATTTTGTAAAGAAATAGATTAAGTAGATTATTACTGGAGATACACATAATAAAATAAAATAATTTTACCAAGACGGCGAAAGAAACGGCGAGCAAGATAACGATTGTTTTCATTTTGATTTTTCGTTTCAACACGATGGAATACAAGCTCGTGATCAAAGAGTTACTGACTGGATCGCAAGATAGTGCTCTAAGCTTTTATAGTTTATGACATAATGACTCTCTTTGATTCCATCTCTAGCATCATGCGTGGGGGAGTACCCGAATTATATTCGTTATTCTTTCGAGATAACAACATAAATCATAGCAATAATAGCAATATATGCATGTTTTTAGTCTTGAAATTCTGCTATTATAATGAGTATAACAGACAATGTGTGTGTGTGTGTGTGTGTGTGTGTGTGTGTGTGTGTGTGTGTGTGTGTTGTGTGTATTGTATAAATATTAATAGCAGAATTATTTTTTAAATATATAACACTTGTTATATATACAGGATGTTTGATAAGTAACGATAAAACTTTCGCACAAAGATAGAGCGGACTAAACTGAGTTGAAAAGTCCTCTATCATTTTGCAATTTTAAAAAATTAGCAATTTAAAAAATAGTTTTTAAATAAGAAATTTGAATTTTTATTCCAATATAGTTTATAGTTACTACAAACTTCGATAAATTGTAAGATAGAAAAAATCAATGAACATGAATACTAAGACCGTATTCATAATACACTTTATAATCATAAGTTTGTTCGTGTTGCTTGTACTTTTTGTATCTTGTTCCAATTTTTATTCGATATGTAATAAATATTTATCTCTTTTTAAATAAAAAATTTTTTGGGGATTTCAGCAACGCACAAGTTTCATGCTAGCGCGTATTTACGTTATATTATAGAATTTCAGAAATAAAAGTGCGTATTTATATTGATAAAAACGTGTTCTAAATATGCTTGAATTTTTTGTAAATTGAACGTAAAGAGGCGCGAGGGAAAGAGAAGAGAATTGCTTTTTATTATGACACAAGTAATACTAAATCTAAAATTCTGTGAATATTTTACATTCAGATAATGATGTTACTATTTACTTACTTTGGTAACAAAATTATGTTATCGCAAGCAGATTTATAAATCTCATTTTTAATGCGAATAAGATTCAGTGAAGTATACATTCTCGAACTTTTGCAGTTTGTAGGTAAAAACTCAATTGAATTTCACTTGATAGAATGAAAAGGAACGTGCATTCAATTGAGTTATGATGTCACAAACAGGATTGGTAAAGACTAATGTTTTTTTTTAAGAATAAAATATATCGTGTTTTTTCTTAAATATGTTTTTAATGCTTTAAACAGTACTATAAAAAAAAACATATTTAAAACATATTAAAAACATCAATTAAGCATGTTTTAAATTGCTTAAAACACGTTTAAAACATATTTTTTATTCTGGTCACAGATGAGAATTATCTAAATTTTGGTGTAAGTGTAAAAAATAAAGTAAAAACAATTAATATTTATTACAAATTTTTTTTGCAACATAAATGAAACAAAGAGAGAAACAACAAATTTTTAAACGAAGCAACATAGAATAATGTAACTATGTAACAATCGCTAATGGTTTATAGTTACGCAACGAATGACGTATACACAACGATAATCATTGACGATAACAAAGAATGAAATACAAAATTTGACATTCATCGAAAAAGTGCGAGATGAAATTATATTAATTAATGTTTGAGCATCATTTTAATTCTATTATTAGCTTAATTTTGGTGTCATTAAAGGCTATATTTCTAACTGTACATGTTTGATTAAGATATGGAATAAAAATGAGCGATTTTTTCTTTTTTTTTTCTTAAAGGTCATTAAGTAGAACTACTTCCTGTTAAAAATTCCTTTGGTATAATAAATATAAATTCTCTGTTTTTCTTATTCTCGAAATAAATGCTTGATCTAAAGATGAGTATCTGCCGGATACAATTAAATTTCTTGGAATTATTGCGGTTACGTCTATTATAAAGTTTGATTATTCTGAGAGTTGATTATTTCATGCTACATGTATACGTACGCACACATCGCACACTCATTATTATCATCATTATATAGCTAATTTTGTATAATTTCCTTCATTGTAATAAAATATAGATGTCCTTCTGTCATAAAAAGTTGCGATATTTTACTATTTAGTTTACGTATACATTTCATCGTAATGAATAATTATAGTTATTCAAATGAAGATGTAGAGATATGCAAGGACCCAGATAGCCAAACGAAATTTAGCATATGGAACAAATTAATGCCCTGCATGTATTGTTTTCAACTTGTCGACAATTTGCTGTCATTGGAATCTAATGTGAACTGAGTTAGCATCAAGAGGACAAATAAATTTCATGAGTTTACGAAATTGTAAGAGTATACATTGAGAAATAATAAACTCGTCACGTTGACAGCAAACTGACAACTTGCCAGCAATTTGCTGAATTCTAAGGAAGACTTTACGTGACATCAGAACAAGTTTGTGAACACTTTGGCTTTAGTTTGTGGATACCTTGGCTTTAGTTTGGTGAAATTGAATGCGGAATAAGCAAAATGACAACATATTGTCCTCACTTGGCCATCTGGAGACAGATTGCATTTTCAAAACTGATTATGGTGAACTTTGATAACTGATGCTAGGTATTTGACACTTATATAAGAAATGTTTTAATTAGTAGTGTAACAGCTAGTATTATCTAGAAATATTGGTCAAAATATCAGTTATTAAAAACCATTATTTTGGTTAATATTTATTACAAATTTTTTTTGCAACACAAATGAAACAAAGAGAGAACAAATTTTTAAACGAAGCAACATAGAATAATGTAACTATGTAACAATCGCTAATGGTTTATATAGTTACGCAACGAATGACGTATACACAACGATAATCATTGACGATAACAAAGCTAATTCAACATCAGAGAATTAACAATTTATTGTCAAATACATTCTGAAACTAACAAAAAAAAAAACAAAGCAAAGAAACAAAACAACAAATAATTAAATAATTTAGCTTAACGGCTTTTATATTGTATAGGTAACGAAATAATTATAAATTCAGGAAACACAAAGTTCAAAATCAGGACAAAATGTTTAAAATGTTAAAAAAAAAAATAAAGTATCTTAAGATATTTGTAAACGGCAAGAATCCAAAAGATGTTTATCTTATGTCGATTTTAATCTTTGTGTCTGTAAGATATATTTTGCTACAGTTTTAGGTAAATAACTTTTAAATGTGTAAATGAATCCAAATAAACCTTTGCATAAATATTTATTAGAGTTTTATTAGTTTTTTTTTTAATTTGTAATGCTTTGACAAGTGTCCCCTTTTAATTGCTAAACAACTGACAAACAAAAAAATTTAAACAGCGGGGAGCACAGACTTTCACTCGGTAAAACATTTTTCATGCATGAATAATATGTATAAATATGTATAAACATACATAAACACGTATAAATATTCATATAAACATATATAATTATATATTTTTTCTTTTGTAAATTACTTTTTAGTGTAATAAAAATAACAATAATTCGAACATTAAAAATAATTAAAAAAATAATTGCATTGTTAGTTTTAGAAAAAATCAAGTTATGTAAAAAATTGCTCATTCACAATGATGTATAATTTTATTAGGTGGGAAAAAGTTCGTGGCGTTTTTTCCGTTAGATGGCATTAAAAAAACGCCACGAACTTTTTCCTATACTTAATATATATAATTTTATATAAGCAATTTTTTTACATTTTTCCAAACTTTTTTTAAAAATAAATAGTGCGAAAATTATCCAAATTACTTTTAATGTTTTCACGTTATATTATTACTCAAAAATAAAAAATCAATCCTTTTTTCTTTTGTAAAATTACTTTTTAGTATAAAGGAGCATTTATATTAGCCGTATGCCGTAATCTGTAAGAATTGACTAATCACAATCGAGTATTCCCCTCTCATTCGACTATAAGAAGGGAATACTCGAAGGTGATTGGTCAATTTTTACAGATTACGGTATATACAGCATACGGTCAATATAAATGCTCTTTTATACTAAAAAGTAATTTTATAAAAGAAAAAAGGATTGATTTTTTATTTTTAAATTGTTTATTTATGGAATAATTACATTATTTGTTTTATAGAAGTATAAAATAAAAAAAAATATTTTCTTTATCAGTAGGTACATAATTTTGAGCGGTATAGTGTTAAAACTCTCGTCGCTGCGATCTATTTTTGGATATTTTACAAAAAAAAAAAAACGCCAAATTTAAATATATTTAGGCATGTGGGTATTTTGAATGAATATTCTACACCGTGTGAGAAAATGGTAGTCATTTACTCAAGCTGATTTTTTAAATTCAGAAAAAAAGATGTCAGACATAAAAAAAATTAAATTTGGTAAAGAAAGAAGGATGTATGAGCAAGTATAGACATTAAGGTGGTCCATCTTTACTCTCGGAAACATTTTTTTCTTTCCACACTACTCCTCAAAATAGTTCAATTCACAAAATAATAATTCCTGTCAAATTTCAGCTCGATCGGACAGTGCCGACAGTTAATTAAACATTTGAGTTCCCTCATGTTATACTTTTAACATTCTTTAAGTGTATTTTCCACAAATATCAGAGAATTTTTTTTTTTTTAACATGTTTTGCTTTTCTGCATCGTTTGAGACCTTATATGTCTCATTTAAACAATTACGTGTATTGTTATTGATTAAAAAAATAAAAATAAATAATTAGTGTAATTTCGTATATACAAGTCTTTCCTTTTTGACATTTGATTATTTTTGTGATGTTTTCCAATTCAGCAAACGAGAATGGATGGAAATGAATTGAAATGGATTCAGATTTTCAGAAATATTGATTCACGAATGTTAAATGAATGCTTTTCAATTCTGAATGCATTTTTCTTTTATAGGAATTACATGGAGCATATGTCTATGCCTTTCAATCTCAAAATAATATTAGCTTTTTCTGTGCAAAAACACAATTGTGAATACTGTTCAAAATTTTGAATAGGAAATGCAGTTTTTCAATCCAATTGCATCCAATTGAATCTAATTGAATCCAATTGAATCCAATTAAATCTAAAAAAAAGTATTCACTATTTAAAATACGCATTCGGATAGAAAAAAATTTCAATCCATTTTAATCCATTCTCATCGTTTGCTGGAGGATTCCGCATAGTAAATGAACAGAGAACAGGGAATAAGAATTTCAATCTATCAGAAATTGTGTATTCCACAATACATTTCTGATAGGTTGAAATTCTTATGCCCGTAGTCAAATCTTATATTTAAGGCTTTCTTAAATTTATCTTCAGATACTCTACGAATTATTTCATTGACTACTGAGCATCTAAAGATAAATATAAGGAAGCCTTAAATATAAGATCTGACTATAAATACAGACATATTATTATAAATACAGGATATTCTCTGTTCTTTGTTTTCTATTTCTTTTATTATGCGGAGCCCCCTTACATTGCTCGAGTCTGCACAGTAAAAAGCTAAGTACATACAAGCGTATAAAATATGTTAATGTTGTCAACTTTTCAAAAAGTTAAAGTTAAAGTTTTGATAGTCGTAATTACTTTTGCAATAAAATCTTCAAAAATCGCCAATTCTGAAAAAGTTATAACTTAAATTTAAATAAAAATCATAAATCTATTATTGATATGCTAAATATAATAAGAATAAGCTCTGTGCACAATAGATGGAATAAGGAATCAGAAATCGGATATATCGGAATACACAGTTTATGATAGGTTGAAATTGTTTATTCTTTATTCCTAATTCCTTATTCCTTCTATGTGCGCAGAGCCTAAAGCCCGATGTCCACGACATCAGGCTTTAAGCCCTAGAAATAGGTCCGAGACCTCGAACACAGAAAGAATTAACAAATCACATTTGAACAATTTAGTCACATGACAAATGCGGTTAATCAATTTTTTTCTTCATCCGAGATTTTGGACTGATTTCTAGCATCATGGACGTTATCACTAGCAGACCTGGTACGCACTCAGTGCACTTTAAAGCGTTGTACATAAATCGACATAAAGATGTACGTTTAATAAAAATACAAAAATAAACCATGAAATCTTTACATTTTATTGTGGTATTTGATAAAATACTTAGATATTTTATTAATCGAAATCTCTCACTTACAGTCAGATTAGATTAATGTACAACAGTTGAGTGCGCACCAGTTCAGCTAGTAAAAAGCACTATAAACTGCGTTCGAACAAGTACTTTACACAGCGGCCTAGTTTCCAAAGATTTAAGCCGGATTAGAAAATAAGAATCAACTACAGTCGAGTATTCTCCTGTTACAGCCGAACGATAGGGGAATGTTCAACTATAGTTGATTGGGTTTTACATTCTGATTCGAATTAAACTTTTGATGGAAACTAGGCTTCTGTATCCTAGCTGGAAAATATCTTGTAGCAATTTTCTGATTGGTCAACACTGCGCGTTTCAGGAGCGAAACAACTTAACCTATTTTAGACCAAACAGATCAGACTTCATATCGTCAGTCATTAGAAGCACTGGTAGTTAGTTCTATCAACTTTTTTGACAAACAGTATGAAATTACAACTGTCAAACCTGCCAAACTATTTTATGGAACATGGGAGATAAAGGTATTTGATTATCTTTTCTTTATTAACGATTATATAAAATGTGTAAATAAAATTTTGTATGTTTAGAGCATCATGTTCACTTTAGTGGTGGAAGTGGATTTGGAAAAGATAATAATATTATGATACAGCCACAGCGACATGGTCATATAGATGCTCATTTAGGGTTCTTACAATTGTATCACAGGTTATTTGTTATATATAGAATTTATATAAATATTTTATAATTTTATATTGGTTTGATTGCTATGCTAATTTTAATTTCTTAAAATTTTAATTTCTATCAATTACAATTATTTAGTAAAATTAGTAATATATACAAAACTATATTAGGAAAGAGAATGCATATATTAATTTTTCAATATTTCATATATACAGGGTGAATCCAGAGTCATTGAACCAACTTTTTACTTTATGAGAAAATTATCGACTTCATACCTAATTGAGTTATAACATGTACAGTCAATGTTTTCATTCTGATTTACTCTGTATATGTATATATGATATATTTATTTCAGATATCATGTAGAATTTTCAGTACCATGGAACACATGTATTCATCCAGACGAAAAGACAGTAGCTCCGGCAGTAATTGCAGGAAGTCACAATGCAAATTGTCATATTGTCGATTTTGCACAAGAAAAAGATGGCTTAAGGTACAACATTG
>NW_017259325.1:1000624-1003681 GCF_001594045.1 Atta colombica
GCTAATGAAATAATTGATTGACCTTTTATCAGGTTAAAAGTTGAGCTGTTGGCATATAAAGAGAAAATATTAAAAGAAAATGTTGAAGTGATGTGTTGTCCATCAGGTACTCCATTAAAAATTGTACTGAATGCACGTGTATTAGCTAAAGACAAGGGTACACCATTATTGAGAAATGGCATACGCAGTATTGCTGTAGAAGGAACCAACGAAGATGAGATGTCTGAATAATGTTGCTTATTATCGAGCTGTCTTTCGCTGATAAATATTTAAGCATTTAAGTGCTGAATACTAGTTCAAATGAATGAACAATTCAGCATAGCCAAAAGATCTTGTAATCAGACTACAGCGAACGTTGCAATTGTAAATGGCTAAGCTCCACGAGAGAAGATAATTTGCCTACTGTTCTTAAAAATATATCAAGCGCAAAATGTCTGCAAAAGCAATGTCACTTATTCTCTATCACTTATTATGTACGCATTATATATTAAACAAATTCTATTTTGTTATCATTTTATATCAATCGATATCGATGTTAATTTCCAACGAAATTTCTGTTAAATAAACATCAGTGGCACTAAATTACTTTTCAGTTATGATCATGAAGATCAATTTGAAAAAACTGAGACGTAAAGTCCTCTCCTGTATTATCGTCAACCATCTTTGGCATTCTCATTAAAATTGCATCAATTTACCTTATGTGTACAGAATGTTCAAGTATCATTACCTCAGGCAAATATCTTAAAAGATATATATAAGAAAAAAATGATGAAAGAGAAATGATTTTGAAGATGTATTTTGATTTTTCTAAGTGGATAGTTTTTTTAGGTGATTAATATTTCATGTCAATATATATATATATATATATATATATATATCGGAATAAAACATAAAATATTTCATAAATTAATTAATTTTCTAATATTTCTACATTAATACTTTTATATGCAAAATAATTGGAAGAATCATATTGTATAAAAAAATTACACAATTTCATTAAAAAAAAAGACTTCAACAGAAGTCAACTTCATATCTTTTTAAAGCTTTTATCTAAAGGAGAGAAAAAAGGCATCAAAATACATCTCTCTCAGAACCGTTCTTTTAATTGTTGTTTCATCTAAAATATTTTTTCATATTTTATACTTTTTACAAAATATTTGCCTAGAGCAATTAAAATGGGATATGTCTGTATACCATATATCACAATCATTTTAAAATTCGAATCGAAACGACGCGTCTCAGTCTTTTTACCTAATCGACTTTAGCGATAGTAAATCTTAACATCGAAAATTGAATTTTTTCATAGGAATTCCAGTTGGGCCGTCTACAAATTCGCAAATGTTAAAACCTAGTCTTGCTAATGGATGACAATTGCTGCTTGGATTACCCCATTTGCCCTTAAAAGTCATCCAACCTGGTAAAGGCTCATTATCCTCTTCCAAGAGCAACTCCAATCTTTTCCATGTTGGCCAGGCAGTTCCAAATCCACTCTCGTCGTATAGACGAGGTACACGAACGAACTTGTGTTTGCCCGGAGCTGTCCAAAGTCCGTGAGAGCCGCGTGCGCTAAATAAAATCGGATGTGAATCATCAGCGGTATAAACCTTTTCAGGAAATGTTGGCTTCTGGAAGAGACCTTTTCTCGTTTCTTGACTCTCATAGACGAAAGTACCATTTCGCGGATCATACTGATAAAATGCACCGGCATCGTGTGCTGATACATACATTGCCAGAGGATATTCGTTGTCCTAAATGACGACATCTTATTTAGATAGGCATGTTCATGTGAATGATGATAATGGATAAAAAATTTGAAGGATTGCTAAAAATAATTTACCTTGAAATAAAGACTCATATGTTCCCAATCTCCAATGTGACTACCATATTCTTTAAGCGTACCTATGCACACGCCACCAATAGTAGGTATCGGCCAGCTGCCAAAAAATCCAAGATCCAATACGCAAATCGTTTTTCCTTCACTAAACGGATAGAACATCCAATAGGTCACGTGAAAGTGCACTTTTTGACATCCACTTTCTTCTCTTACCTTTTCGAATCGCGGCACTGTTGCCGCCTGAAATAAATCGCATGAAAGAAAAGAGAACGAAATTAGAATTGAAATGATAATTATATCATTATTTCTTTTGGATTATTTCATATTTTTTCGGAAATAATAATTAAGGATAACAAAAGCAATAATGTGTGCAAATTTAACAAATTTAATCATTTTCATTTAATCATTTTGAAATTTACGAAAATTATAAAAAGATATTTGTTGTTTTATTCCCAATAAACTAAAAGATAGGTATAACGTACATCAATGTTATAATTTCATACTCAATAATATAGATGTAATATAACAAGTGTGTTACATTACCTTGGTGAAAAAATTTCACTGAAATTATTCCACGTTTTAAAATCACTTCAACAAAATTTCAGCAGAAAAAATTTTAATTTAATTTCAGTGAATTTTAATTAAAAAATTCATTTTCAGTAAAATTTTAGAGAAATTTCAGTTTAATTTCAGTAATTTTTCAATATGTTAACTGAAAAATTTACTTTCAGTGAAATTTTTAGCAATTTTGTTGAAATGTTTCAAAACGTGAAATAATTTCAATTCAATTTTAGCCAAATTTTTTCAGAGTGTAAAATTGTAACGTTGTTATATTACTTTTAGTTGGTGTTTACTGAGTTCTTGCCTATTTTCGCATATTTTACCTGTCGTATTTGTTCTTGCGATATAATTTGTGCTCTTAGATCACTGACACTGTTCGTCTGTCGTTGAGCCAAAAATCCTGGATCCTGGATCAACGTAAAAGCATTTCGTTCCAGCAAGGACGTTTTCAGCATCGGCATATTTTTTGCTGCACGTAGCCGTATGTCTTTGGAAATGCAATTTTTCACGAGAGCATAGACGGGCACAGTTCCAGCCGGTCTTCGACCATATAAAAAGGACGATCGATTTTGTAATAAGGATTCTGTCAAAAAATTATTTGAAATGTCAATCAGCGATTTTCCGCACCTGACTTTATATATAGTATATATATATATATACAT
>NW_017259325.1:1003781-1007109 GCF_001594045.1 Atta colombica
CTATTCTAGTGCGAAGGTAATACTGATCCGATTGTACGTTATCGAGGAATTCGGTTACACCGAGCGGTAAAAATCGTTCTCCAGGCGCAAGCCATACTAAAGGTGCCCAATCTCGTACTAATCTTCTTACTAACAATAAGATTGGCAAATGAAAAAAATATTTGATTATCGCAAGTAGAATGTGTGCAAAAAATGAGAATGATAGATAAGATATATACCCATACAGCACAGAAGATTGAAGCAATATTGTTGCAATGTTGCAATATTACAAATTGCAATGTAATATTGCAGAGGTATTACAGAAATTTAAATTAACAATATGCCTGCAAAATATCAGTAATATGCTTGTAATATTCCACAAATATTGCAAAACAGTAATTTTTTAATTGTTAATAATAATAATATAAAAATATAAGTTTTTACAATATTTATGTACAGTCTTTTAGTTTAATAGCCATTTTTATAATAATTAATATAATTCATTTTATATTTAAAAAATTTATTGATCTATTTTATTATTTGACGGCTATTTCATTAGCTAAGTTTTTACATTTATTTTAAATATGAAATCAAAAGAGTGTATAATATCGAGTTTGAATACAATCAATGCATCGAATAAGACGATAAGTAATTAAACTACTGAAAATGATTTATCAAAATATTATGTGATCGATGATGTATTTATGCCTGATGTGAACGCAAAAATAAATCAATGCCTGAACTTTATTGATAAATTTTATACCGTTATTTTTTAATTGATTTCAATTGACTCGGAGTGGTTTCGAATTAAAAAGAATCGTTGCGATTAACTTACCAAGCAACTGTATTATTATATTAAGGTGGATAATATTTGTAGTTTGTTGGGCACATACATACATCTCTATCTTTACGAATAAATTTTATCCTTCAGTATTATTACTATATTTATTGAAATATTTTATAGTTTTATCATAAAAAATTGCTTTTGGAAAACACATATCAGAAACTGCGATTTGTAGAAAAATTAAGATTAGTGAGATATATGTATATAAATAGTTTTCATTTTAGAGTCTTCATAAAAAATTTATCCAAATACATTACATTGCAATATTGCTGGAACGTTTTATTGCAATATAACAAAAAGCGGACATGTTAACATTGTTGGAATTTTGTAACAATGATTCAGTAACGTTTCGCAGCTACCATGCAATATTGCAATGTTCAGTGAAATCATTCTGCAATGTTTCTGCAATCTTTCTGTGCTGTATGTATATATATATATATATATCGCGTGTTACATACATGGCACATACGCACGGGATCGAGCGCATCTCTGATTCTCGGTTCAAGTGCATGCCAGTTCTCCTTGTATATCGGGCGAGAAACGGGCACGTAGGTCAACGCGAGATTCTCGTAACCCCATTACGGGAGTCTAAGGTGAAACAAGTTCCGCGCGGGTGTTTCTTGTGCTTCACGATCAGTACTTCATATCGTACGCGCGTGTTTTTCGCCAAGTCTAAGTTAAAAAGACATTCGATTGATTGTCCAATCGTGCCGATTTTGATTGTTAACGCGGTGAATTACAAATAAAATAACAAATAGGACATGATGATAATATTTAGATATACGAGCAAAAGTTGCGTGCAACGTAAAACGCATAACGGTGTAATTTTGCTAATAGTCTCCTAATAGATTCCTGTTATACACGTTGGAGTGACTCTCGGTAACTCTCGATATAAGACAACCAAGATACATATCAAATTATTAGCGAGCGTTATAATTGAACGCGATGAATGACAGGCGAGTTTATATAGATACGTTATTTTCTCAATCGATTCAGCGCGGCGCGATGTCCCGAAATATATCATCAAGTCGTTATACCTTTTAAAGAAGTCGAAGTATGGACAAAATCGAAAATTAACGCGTAACTTGTTTCAATCCGCTTACACTCGCTTTACTTCTTTTGATCGTGAGGAACCGGTCCAGAAATGGGACAACCGATTTAACCCTGCGTATATTTGCACACATGGAATAAATACGAGTACATTGTATAAAAAGGAAATATCCTTTTGTGCGTCTATTTTTGTGCCTCGCGATCTTTTTCAAAGTTTTAACCATAAATTGCATTTCGCTACTATTATGGTTTTGATTAAATAACAATCGAATGAAAATTTTTGTTTTTATTATTATAGTTTCGAATTGTGTTATTCCGCCGTGCAATTCTGATTGATTTATATAATACTCGATAGTATTGTTAAAGAATTTGTTAGGTTCTCTAAAAAAGGATAAGAGGAATGATATCGAAGAAAATCGTGATAAACTTTTACTTTTATTTTTAATTTTATTTTGCAATCCGTCACTCGTATAAATTCGACAAACAGCATATTTTTCTTCTTTCCTCTTACAACTTATAATTATAAGCGCAATTTTACATAACAATTTATCAACTAGAGTGATATCGTGAATAACATTCGATTCACGATCGATCGAATAGATCAATAATCGTATCTTACGTAATATTTATTAAATCACAAAATTTGTTTTTCGTTTAAATATAATAAAGATTTGAATTTGAAATAAACCGCATGAGAGGATGTAAAATCTCCCGAAGCACGCGTTTCGTATCTCCGCGCATTAAAAGAAAAAGAAAAGGACGGATTAAATGTTCGTTCAACTACACTCGCAGTTTATATCGATGTACAAATTAGATACATACCTCGATTCTCATTGGTCGCGGATAGTCGCGATCCTGCGACCGTGTGAGTTATGACAAGTATAACAAACAATAATCCTGTCATGTTCGTTCCATCGATACATTTTGAAAGAAGGAGGAAATGCGATTGATAATCATCGATTCGCGTTTTTTTTTCTCACTATTTTTCGCATTTTTGAATTCGTGATTACCGGCTATGCGAGAGAAACAGTGTATATACGCGAGAGATGGAGATTCTCTTTGGTATCGACCGAACGGAAACGCTTCCCGGATTACTGACCAAAGCGCGACTACCTCGCTTTCCATGCCGTTCACTAGACAAACGTTACAGAATACACGCATCGTACATACGTACCGTCTCGCCTTGCGGGATACGTAGCCAAGCGCGAGTAGTTTGTTACGAAAAAGTTTCAACTTATTAACAAACGAAAAGGAAAGCGGATCGATTATACATGTATATCGCATCTCTCGCTATATATTAATTATCCATACAATCATCAGATATATTAGTACAATAATTGTATCTGTATAATTGTAATGTATATATACATATATGTATATATATGTGTGTGTGTGTGTGTGTGTGTGTGTGTGTGTGTGTGTGTGTGTGTGTGTGTGTGTGTGTATATGTATATA
>NW_017259325.1:1007209-1009018 GCF_001594045.1 Atta colombica
TATATATATATATATATGGAGTTCCTCTTGTACTAATTACTTTATTATATAAAGATGGGGGGGGATGGATAAGACTAATATCTTATATGTATAGAACACTATTAACTATTTTAGTACCATTCGCTAGATACAATTTCCTGATTCCTAAGCAAACGTAACTGAAATTTCTGTAACATTTTGATTGGGAAGCTAAAAATAATTATTTATATTTACTTATATTTCTCTGATAAATCTCATGATAAATCTCACGATTCTAGAATAACTGAACGAAGTTATTAGGTTTAATTGATAAAAGGAGAATAATAATTATACATATTTGTTTGATAGAAAGTATTGAGACTTTACAATCATACAAATCTTTTGTTTATAAGATACCAGTTCTAGAGTTGTATATTCTTATTGATGTAAATTATATTATTGTTTTTTTCTCTTACGACACAGATACCATTGTAATATGTAATCAATTAGAGAATAAATTCAGAATAATATTTTAAAAGATCTATGTGTAAATATGAAACTTGTGTAAACTTTACAAGCATAATTTAAAACATTTTATTTCCTACATTTTATTTTCTGCAAAGCGCACTATAAAAAAAATTTTTAGAAATATATTATGTATATATATAATTTTTCGATCACTAGAGATAAGATATCTATTATAAAAAGATTGTGCATTTCATATTGCTTTGAACATATCGCAAAAATAGTTCTGTAAAATTGTGAAACAACCACGTATTCATTAATATTTGTAAATAACTGTAGAAAATGATTCAAATAGTATTTCACATATATGATGCATATTTTTATATCGCGGGTCTAAATTTTCTTCTGCAATTAGGGCAAAGGGCCTGCAACATAAACAAGTGTAATCGTGAATTTTTGTGAGTGCCTCAAAAAGTTTGTGTCTAGTTAGTACGTTTTCGGATTTTACCTCAGGATCAAATTTTGTCAATTCATTAATGCAATCCTTGTGAAAATTATGTCTACAAGGACGCAATTGTATCACGTCTGAATCAATTAATGCATATTGGCAGATTGAACAATTGTTTATATCATCTTTACTTGTCGCGAGGTCTCTTCTTTCTTTACTTTTCGAAGAATTTGATGAACTTCTTCTATTTAATAATACACTGAAAGTAACAATATTTCTTGTAGAAGCATACAATATATAACATGTTTCTAATAACGTAATATTCTGTTTTTCAAGTAAAAAAAAAGCCTATGTTATAATGTGCTTTGTTTCCTGTTTCTTGTTTTTTACCTTTTGCTTTTTTCTCCTTTGCAACTGTTTTATCAACAATTGTAATTTTTGCTACATATTTCTTGTTTTGAAGTTCGTTAACTTCGGCTAACTCGGACGGTATAAAACAAAAAACCGGATAAGAAGCAAAAAAGCAAGATGTAAAAAATAACAAAAAGCAAGAAACAAGAAACATAAAGCATATGCTTTGTAGAACAGGCTAAAAAGCTACCATGTTTCTTTTACTATGTATAGAGAATTATATATATATTTATATATATATAATTATAATATATACCTATCTATACACCTTATTTAATATTACTGTGCACTATAGCTCAGCGTACATCGAACTGTTCAAGTTTTATGAAGTTCGGAGCTGTGCACGCGCAACTAAATGCGAAATCGGAGATAGGGAATCACTAGTGATATGTTTACGTGCTCGAAATTAGAAATCTACTTGTTACTCGCTAAATCAATTTTGTGTCTCAACGTATGATAATATCCGAATTATTTTCTCTATTTATAACAATTATCAACAATTATCTTTCTATCGCGAATATGTTTCA
>NW_017259325.1:1009118-1014748 GCF_001594045.1 Atta colombica
GAAAAGTAAATTCAAAGAAAAGAAAATTAGATGATATCATTTAATGCGCAAGTAATGACACTTATGTATACGTATTGAATACTTTTCAGTTGGATGCGACGATGTCGTCCAAGAACGATCTTCATAATGATCTTCGGACGATCTTCTGTTTCTCGAATACGAGAATGATTGTTCTTCTGTGCGGTTATTTTCAGTGAACACATAATACAGAAAAGTCGCTATTCCAACTCCAACTCCGACAAGTAATACTAATCCGGGGTACGTCATTTTCATTACATCTAAGCAATACGCGTACGACGAGTATATTTATCACTTAGCCTCATGTTTTGTGATTTTCGTAACGTTATCTACCATATCTAGATTTATACATTTGATGAAGAATCTAATCAATTATTAAAGATTCCCCTTAATTTTTTATCAATTGCAAGACAATCACTTTCTATCCAATTCTTGTATAACGGAAACAAAGTGTCACATATACACTAATCCTAACCTAATCTATCCACAAAAATAGTAACAAGTAACAGGCAATATCAGACAGGTTTGCTAACTAAACAAATTTAATTTTCTCTATAGATTGGACAATAAAGTAAAGCAAAACTAAAGGTGCCTTTTCATGCTGACGCTTAACGCTCATTTTCAGCGTCAAAATAGATCACGTGATCAAAATTGACGCTTGATATTCGTCAAATTCTATTACATGACTTATTTTAACGCCGAAAATGAACGTCGAGCGTCAGCATGAAAAAATATTTTCATGGTTTTTGCACACTAGATGCAGAAACGCTTGCCGAGCGCAATACATGATGCGATAACCAATAAGCTTACAGCATCTAATATGTTCATTGGTTATCTTGTCACATTTTGCATTCAATATGCAGGAGCATATTGTGCATGCCATGGAGTCAATGGAGAACTCATTTGTCCAATAATAAATTGACTGTGTTCAGTAGAGAAAATTATAAATCGTTAGCGCTTAGTAATTTTTTAATATTGTGCGCATTTAAGTCGACAAAGCGGCTAGGTCTGCTCGCCAAACAATTAAACATAATTGGTTGGATCCACAGGTAAGAACCAATCCTAACAGCACAAACGTCGATATGTCGACTGTAAGTTGACTTTGCTAAGTTAGGCCTTTAGAGCCTATTATATCGTCGATTTTGTACAGATCCTTTAATGTCAATTTTAGGACATTTAGTGCGATTTTGGGGCTCTTCACAATAACAACAAGGACAGAGAGTAGAGAATAAGAATTTCCTATCAGAAACTGTGTAATTCCACAATACATGATTTCTGATAGGTTGAAATTCTTATTCTCTGTTCTCTGTTCCCTGTTTCTTTTATTGTAAGACAAAGCCCCTTATGCCCCTTACAAAGCTTATATGTGGAATCATTTTGTTCTTGTTGTTTAACTATAGTTAAACAAAGATGAATGCTGTTCATGAGCGTTGTGGGTATGAATCGGATCACAGACTAGAATGGTTGATTTAAAATCGGCTTACAGTCGTCTTTAAAGTGGAATATTGTATGATTTAGAGACGTCTTCAAGTCGTCTAAGATCGACTTATGGACCTCCATTTTTCAGACGTCTAGAAGCTATAGTCGACTTAGAATCGACTTTGTGCTGTTAGGGAATTATGCTCATTCGCTCGGTAAGCATGCCTAGCTGCTTTGTCGTCTTGAACTCGTTCATTACACTTTGCATACTAGCGCGATGTTCATCGCGCGCGACACACGATATCCAATAAGTGTACAATAGCTTTACCTTTAATGAGATATTCTCATTCTAAAGATATACTGTTATTGGATATCGCGTTGCGCGCGACTAACATGCGTTGATGTGCCGAGGCCATTAGAAGAATCTAGTAAAAAATCAGCAAAGAACCCAATAGAAATGACAATGAAATCGACGTTGATTCGACATGGGAATTCTCATCTTTCTCTATCTTTAATTCTCTCTGGGAATTAAAGATAAAAACCAATGATATTAAAGAATTACTAAGCACTAAAGGTGCCTTTTCATATTGACGTTCGACGCTTATTTTTAGAGACAAAATAAATGACATGATCGAAATTAACTATTGATATTTGTCAATTTTTATCATGTGATTTGTTTTGACGCTAAAAAAAGTATTACGTGTCAGCATGAAAAGATACTTTAACTGATTAATTTTTTCAGAGAGCAGAGAATCGATTGTGTATCTTAAAATGAGATGAAAATTATAAAAGTGAGCAAATTCATTAATTATTAACCAATTAAGTTATGAATATTTTAATGAATTTGCTCACTTTTGTAATTTTCGTCTTATTTCGAGATACACAATCGATCCCTTGAATAACGAATGCCATTCAATAATAATTCTATTCGTGTTGCGAATCCTCAAAAATGTTCGCTCTTAAAATGAGATAAGTATTGGTCTATTCGCATTGCACTTTTTGCCTTAAGCATCTCTGTTTTTTTTCTTCGACCCGAATATACATATATTTATCTCATTTTAAGCGCAAAAATTTTTGGAGATTTTAAAGCAAAACAGCTCTTGTTTTAAAGCAAACAATTCTTATATATTTGAGCATTAGGGGGGGGGGAGGAGGGGTAGAGAAGATGCAAAAAGTTTTTTTAAGGATGAAAATATTATTGATTAAAAAGGGAATTAAGAAGGGGGATTTCTTTATTGAATATTAAAAATGATTCTGTTTGCGTTGTTTGCACTTTTTTTTCTCTCAATATTTGGAATTGAACAAAATTATTAATATGTTTATAAACGATTAATGTTTAAATGGAAGAATCAAATGTTATTAAAATTATTATCTTTTGTAACAAAATCTTTTTTAACTAGAAAATCTCTAGATTGAAAATTAATTTTGGTTGGTCCTATTTTAAGGTCAGATTCATATTTAGCGACTCAAAATACATAGAATAGCTCGGTCTCCACTCCAGCACAGGGTACTTTTTTTTTATAGGCCTGTGATTATTAAATTGTTTTTAACAATTTATTTTAATTCCTCTTCTTAATTAGGACAGAAGGAAGTGTGTAGGTAGGAAAGTAAATAAAAAATGCAATAGTAGGAATTATACTTTTATTATTTTATTATAAAGGACAGTACGTTACACAGACACATTTTTTGAAGGTACTGACGTGCAGTCTTGAAAGATTCTAAATAGATTCTGTACTCCTGAGGTACATAGAAGACTATATTTCAAAAAGTAAAGATTTTTTTATTTGTCATAACAGAGTTTATGATATTTAAATGATATTTATGGAATCAAAGGAAAAAGGCGTGTATTCCCTGAAAGAGCGATCATATGATTTTTTGTCATATTTTAGATATTTTTTTATATGTTGACTTGTCATTTCAGACTTTTAATATAAACGAACTGTTCCATTAAAATTTAATTATCAGTCCATTAAAAACTATTAAAATTTGTATGGAAAATTTAAAATAAAGTTAAAAAAAAAATATTTTTTTGGATATAGCGGCTACAGCGCAGATCGAATAGAAAAATGTCGGAAGCTCAGAGAAGAATTAGGATATTCGCTACTTTGTTAAATTTAATATAATATGCATTTTCGATTAATAGTTATGTGCGTAGCAAAATTAAATAAAATACTAGATATGATAATTTAAAGACTAAAATATTATCGTCAACTCCACGCACAACACATATACCTATAATATTATCTATTGCCAGTCATTGGAATGCTTACATTACAAGCTAGTAATGAAAATGATGATTCGTTTTTGTTTCAATTTTTTTTTGAATGAAAATAGTAAAATGGAAAATTTCACTGATTTCCCATGAAACTGTGTTAATACATTATATCACTTATATTTGTTCCAGCTCTATCAGTTATGTATTTTACTCTTTTTTTTCTGATTTGATCTGATGTTAGAATTGATTTACTACATTGTAACGTTTCTCGATAAAACGTTTAATAGCATTAATTAGTCTTGTAACGTGTTAATATAATCACGAAATATTTATATAAATATACTTTGAATAGTCTTCGCAGATATTTTATATCTGCAAGATATTTTACGGAGAAAGCAAAAAAGTCATGTATTTCGAAAAATATTAGCAATAGAAAAAAAGTTAGAGATTAAAATCTTTTGGTCCCGTAGTCGCTATTAGACAAAAACCAATTTAATTATCTTCAATGGCAAAGAAACGTGTATAAATTTAGAGAGTATTCTTTTGAATTTATATAAGAGATTTTTTTACAAAAATATTATGATGCATTTCTTAAAACAACTTCTTATTTTATACAAAGATAGGGACAATTATGCTTTGTATGCTTTAAAATAAAAAATCACGTTTAATTTTTAGAGAGCCTTTCTAAAATTATATTCTTATGGAATTTATAAATGTTTAAATTATTAATTAAGGGATGATTTCTTTTTATTTATTGCAACAGGAATTGCTGTAGTTCTTTTTTGTATAGAAATTTTTTTGATACTTTTATTGTTTATCAGAAGAAGAATTGTGTGAATGCGTTAATTGGCGTGAAACAGGGCAATCTAGGAAATAGACATTACAATTGAAGATTGCATTACTATCGAAAATAATGTATTGTGGAAATGTAATATAATTAAGTTGTTTTTTAAAAGCACCGGATTGATAGACCATCTAGAGTTTTTAATGAAATACAACGAATTAAAATATTGCTTTTTCCTCTAACCCTTTTTCTATCTTTAAGGCTATTTAATATACACGACTAGTTTGTTTTGCCAAACTATTTGTCCATTAATGAAGAAGACACAATGAAGTCTACAGTATATACATTTCATAAAGAAAATTCTTTTTTGAAAAAAAGATGGATATAGCATGTAATCTACACATCCATCCCCCCCTCTACACACACACACACACACACACACACACACACACACACACACACACACACACACACGCACGCACGCACGCACGCACGCACGCATACACACACACGCACGCACGCACGCACGCATACACACACACACGCACGCACGCACACACACACACACACACACACACACACACACACACAATTTATGGAATATACATCCATCTTTTTTTTAAGAATTTTCTTTTTTATATATTTGTATTTGTATCTACTATTTTCAATTGCGTACGCGCTGTCTTTTCTATCGAACAATTCCATCAAATATTCGTACTATTTAATTTGTCGGATATCGAATTTATATGATTAGCTTTAATTGCACCAACGGTATTAGAGAGAGTTAGATAAAGAATCTTGTACTAACGATTGTTATTTATAATTCAATTTCATATCAATTGTTTTTACATTATAATTTTATCATTAATATCGTTAATAATAATAATAATAATAATAATAATAATAATTTGACAAAGATTGTTAATCAGTAATAGCATTAATCTATGTCGATGTAGCCAATCTTTAGATGAGAAATTACGAGAGATTGTGTGTTTTAAAATTGCACATGTAAGAGGATATTTTTCCTGGAAGATCTTTCTAACACAAATAGAAGATTTATAAGTTCGGTCTCTTGCGACGCATTGTGTCCAGAGCTGACCAAGTCGTAATCGTAGCCGGATTTTACCTCACGCTACTTTTTATGAACTTTTCTTCAAGAGCTCGCGTGGGGTGACTGAATAGAATATACATACA